>NW_024583991.1:21756-30873 GCF_018398535.1 Haplochromis burtoni
ATTTTCTATGTCATCAGAATGTATCTGTATTATAGTTTTAGCTTTAGTCTTTTTATTAAAAGTTGGATGTCTGCATAATTGTAGACTATATGTCTGGTATGTATCATCTCAAGACTGTCATGATACAGTTTAGTCTGAGTTATGTACTTTGTGACAGTATAGGTACGTAATGCAGAAAAATTGCTCCACAGGCCATAACACTATATAATATAAATAAAATGATAATGAAATAAAAATTAAAAGCAAAGTGAAAAATAAATGTTATCCACAATAAGTAAATTGAAAATGGTGTTTAACTTTTGATAATGTAACACAACCTTTGTCCCAACCAGGACTCGAACCCGCGCTCAGACAGTTCAGTGTAAAAAAAACCCCATTTTTTTCCAATGCCCGAAAAGCTGCGATTTGATTGGCTGTTTCTCCGTTACACCTATACGCGATGGGCCGTGGTTACAGCTGAGTAATGTTAAGCTGAAATCTATGTAACTGGATAATAAGGGCCCCAAAACTCCAGGTAATTATGTGGAAATACAGCTATCCTAATAGTAGGGTTACAGGAAGAAACAAGAACATAATAATTTGGTAATTTCTAAGTTATTACCACCCGATTACTTGTGGTAGTTTTTGTGTAATAAGCAGGAAACATAGTTCCAAAATCTAAGACTGTCTGTTTCTATTTATTAACTATTAATAACTATCATGAACAACCTATTAAAGCAAACTTCAAAAGTGTGTGATTTATACCTGGAAACAACCTTGAAATAATAAAAAGAAACATCCTGCAAAGACCAGGCTGCCAGTAGGTAGCATACTGCTACCTCCTGGGAGTCTGCACTTTCCATTTTATCTGTGGATAAAGACAAAGAAGGAAGTGGGACGACAACTGCTAACTTTAGCCACCATTTGCCTCCCGTTTGGCTTGCCTAGTAGGTCGATGCTTGGATAACCCAATGGATTAAAACAATACATATGGAATCAAACCCACATTATAGCTACTGCTGTAGGACTGCAAGGTAAGTAAAAATATTTTTTTTATTCCTTAAGTTATATTTAGGACCATGTCTATTGTAGTTATTAACTTATGCCACATATTATCAACTTATACCACTAACAGACAAGCTAACAGTAGGTTAGTAGCTAATGTTAGCTTAGCTGATAGTACAGAGTTGTCATAAAAGCTAAGGTTGCATAAAAGTAAGGTTATCATGAAATAAGCTGACGATTATTATTGTAAATATGAATAGAGAACCAGATGTAGTTAGTTATACTTTCAAGTAAGATATATTACACACTACTGCTCAAAGGATTTTAAAACACCCCAATTTTTCCAGTCATTTATTGCAGTTCAAGTCGTTCAAGTCCAGTGAATAGCTTGAAATGGCACAAAGGTAAGTGGTGAACTGCCAGATGTAAAAAAAAGAGAGGGAGAGAGATACGGCTATGCAAAACTGAAAACCAATGTATATTTTGTAATTCAGAGTTATTAGTATACAAAAAAAATCCCTTTTGAGGGAACAGAAAATAGGTTAGCAATTTAAAGTTGTTCTGCAGCAATAGAGGTTGATCAAACCCTGAAAGCTGCTTCTACTAATTTCTAGGTGTTCCAACTTTTCTCGATTACATATAACACCCTCTGTCTGCTTAAAAGCAGTGTTAGAACACACTGTGGTACCACACGCATCAGGTGAAGAATATTGTACTACAGAAAGTAGAGTGTTGATACAAAAGTGTAGAGAAAAAGGCAATTAACAATGGAAGAGAGTCAGGCCATCATAACACTTAAAAATGTAGGTCTTTCCTACAGAGAAATTGCAAAGAAAGTCTGGTGTTAGTGAGTCCAGTTTCCTTCACCATCAAAAGGCACTCAGAAACTGGGGCAAACTCTGACAGGAAGAGATCTGGTAGACCCTAAGTCACAATTGAATCAGAGGAAGCTTCTGAGAGTTAACAGCTTGCATGACAGGCAGCTCACAGGACAACAGCTTCAAGCACAGTGGTTGCAGTAAGCAAGTCTCAGTTTCAACTGTGAAGAGGAGAATTCAAGCTTATGTGTGTGTGTGTGTGTGTGTGTGTGTGTGTGTGTGTGTGTGTGTGTGTGTGTGTACATCTCCCTCTTTTTTTTGTTGATTACATGGTATACAGTATGAGCTTTTTCTTTACTTAATAATTCACTCCTCAATTAAAAAAAAAAAAAAAAGGTATGCCAGCTAATATTTGAGCCTACAAATATACCCTTGTTTTAAAAGCCTTACGATCATATCAATGGGGGTTGAAACTTACTGTGTTTACCCCTATTGTGAATAATCTTGACTTTCAACCGGGGATGTTCGATATAGGTTTTAAGGAATGGAAGAACAAAGGAATTCAGAGACTGAGGGACTTATTCTCCGACAATGTAGTTATGCCATTTGACCAAATGGTTGAGAAATATTCTCTCCCCAAACATGACTTTTTCCGTTACTTACAGATAAGGCATTATATTTTACATAGTACTAACTTTAGTGAGAGTCATGAAGTCTCTCCTGTTGAAAAATTATTATTTTTAACAGACAAAGAGGTACCTGTGAAGATATTTTATAAGGCTTTATATTCTGTACTTTTAGTGATGTCACAGAGGCTTAAAGGCACATGGGAAAAGGAGTTAGGTATAGCAATTGATAATGAAGAGTGGAAAGATGTCTGGAGTTATGCCAAATCAATCTCAGTTTGTAATCGTACCAAAGCAATACAAATCATACACAGAATGCATATATCCATATTTTGCAGACATCAATATAATCATACCCTTTCACCCATGTGCCTGAAATGTAAGACAGAAATTGGTACCCTAACTCACAGCTTCTGGTCATGTTTGAAATTGCAAGAATATTGGTCTAATGTGTTATCTGAAACGGAGAAGATTTTCGGTTGTGAATTGGAGATGGACCGTCTGTCTCTCATACTGGGCCTCCCCAGCCGGCGATTAATATCCAAGAATAATAGGAGATTGTACTGTGTTCTCACCTATGCGGCAAGGAAGAATATACTACTCCAATGGATTTATGAAAAAGCACCAACTATTAAGGGTTGGCATGTACATGTATACTGCAATGTACTACTGGGACCACAGGTATTGTACTGTATTGTATTCTCTCTTTATTTATTTTTAGATGGAACTGAGCTGGTGTACTGGTGACCTGTGCTTAGTTATCAGTCTGTTTGTTTTTGTTTTGTTTATTTGTTTTGTTTTTGTTTGTTTGTTTGTTTTTATTTACTTTTGGTTCTGAATTGTACACTTTATTATGTTATGTAATTATGTACTATTTGTGAAAACAGAAAAAACTAATAAAAAAAAAATATATATATAAATATATATATATATACATTTAAAGAATTAATTGAAACTAATTATTAATTATTAAATTTTTTGTTTTGTAGAAATCTTAAAGTAAAACTATATGAAAACAATGACTTTATTCAGAGCCTGGAAAGTACCTGATCCAACAGGCTGTGACACCACCCATTAAGCGACTGTCCGGAGTGACGGCATGGCCGCAGGACATCTCTGCTGATCCTGGTCTCCTTCCACTGGAGCTGAGAGAAACAACAATAAGCGCAGACAGTGAACTCAACAGTGTGGAAAAGCCTGCCCGGTATTAAAGAGAACGTACTTTGCGCAAAGACTTCGTCCCCGGAAATTTAGCACAAAAGTAAAATTTGTGTATGAAATACTACTTCATTTGGTTTAATTGGGATAACCAGTGCATTTGTTATAATAATTCCAAATCAAATTATGCACAGTTATTAAAAAGAGCAGAATTAAGGGGCTTCAGTGATGATTAGGCTACTAAACAGTTTTCTTATATATGTAGCGGATCCAGATCATCGGGCCTGTTGACGAATTTCTGGGTCGTGTCTCTGGGGTCGTATTGTTTCTCTTCGGTCATTTTAGCTCAGAAACTTTCCGTCCTCTCCGTGGATAAACAATCTGTGTCTGCAGTAAGTGAAGGGAACACCGAGTGTTGACAACTTTGACTTCCTCCTGCAGTTACCAGAAGTCACGTGAAACAGCGCTCTGTAACAGGTCTGTGTTCTTGTATCTTTATTTCACTTTATTTACTCTTTTGCGCTGATGATGAGGACAGCAGTTAATTAAAGCTTTTTTTAAATGTTTTAAAGAATTATTTAATGCTAATAAATAATAGTGATAAAAATAAACAAATACGGTATTTTACAGTGGCGTTTATAGAGAGTTTTTTGCAGCACTGACTTTTAATAAAATGCGTAGGAGAAGGGAACAGCTGGTAAACAAACACGCCCACTCATCATGAACTGGTATATCAGATGATTTCCAGCTATGTTTGGGTGTCCAATAAGGGAATGCATTTACACACTGAACAATTGAGTGTGTAAATGGTGAGTGATGCACAGCACAGGCACTATAATGTAGACAATGGTAAACTGCTTCTCATAAACACCGTTTGAAGATTGTTAACATGTATTTGTTTTTCATTGGTTTGTTTTTACAAAAAAAAACCTGAATTTGCATTTTGTAGAGGAAATCTAATATATCAAACCCCTTTTTTATAGAGCTGTGTAAAACTGAAAAAGAAAAAGAAGAGGCATGAGTGGTAAAAACAATCATTTAGATGAAAGTGAAAGTATACTCAGCCCTGTGACGTCAGACCCAGAAGTACCTTATTAGCGTCCGCAGCAGAAGCGGAGGGAGCGCACAGAATGGGGAAGCTGTACCAGGTCGTCGTTTCTGGGGTAAGGGGTGGGAAGGTGACCGTCGACCTGAGCAACACCGAGGAGCAGTTCAAGAGCATGACAGTGGAGCAGCTGAGGGAAAAAATAAGACAGAAGTTTCCAGAAACTGCAGGTAAATACAAAGAGAAGTGAAACACTCATAATTTACGTTGTATTAGACTATAGGCTAATACAACGTAATAATGTATATATAAGATACATTATTGTCCACACGATGAACGAGCTCAGGGTAATTTTCTTGGTTTCATGTTGTTCAGGTTGTTCCAAAATGTCCTTTGAAAATATATTTAATTTGTTGTGGCGGATCAAGACTTAGATTTCTTGCTCGCGGAAGAGTATAATATATTTAAAGTAAGCACTGGGGCTAACGGATGATCCAAAGAAAAGGAAGCTACATTATGAAGCTTTGTTAATTTATTTTGAATTTTGCCATAGATTCATTTAATTATTTAGTTTAGTAAAGTGAACCGTTAACGCAGAAAAGGTATAAACTCTCTTATTCTCTCTCTCTCACTCACTCTCTGTGTGTTAGATGGGAATCTGCGGCTGATATTCACAGACAAGAATCTGGATGAAGATAAGAAGGCGCTGTCTGAATATGGAATCCAGCATATGTCTGTTATCCAAGTAGTGCTGAGACTTCCCGGAGGACTGAGAGCCTGAGCGAGACAGGCTCCACCTACAGCTGCCAATGCCGTTGACGCTACGTGAAAGCTCTCGCAACTGTTTACATATATTTTAGCCTTGTTTCAAAGCACTTCTGATACACTCATTTTTCACTGATGAATAAAATAAAACTGTATTATTTCAACGGTGTCATCTTTGATTAAGCGTGCATATTTGGAGGTCCTTAGAAAACAGAAGCCGTAATAATACGTTAATAAATGCAGGGCACGTTTTCTCACGTTTTCTCTAGTGTGTATCCAGCAGGAGGTTCTCTAAATCATGAGCAAGAAGCATAGTGAGTGATTTGTCTCTGAAAATCTGTGATTAAAAATTATTTCATAGATTAAAACAGTTGTTGAATTTCAAAGTGACGCAGATGACGTCAATGAATACATTTCACAATACATCTTTTCTTGTGAAGGTACATTAAATACAATATTATAAGCTTTGTAAAAATGAAATCCAGATCTCCTTTTCACTCTGTCAATTACTTCATATGCTGCGTTCATTGTCTCACGTAAATTTCATATACTACCCAATTGATCTTACACCAATTTCAAATCCTGAACTAAAATAGATTCCGAAACTGAAGTCCATGTTAATAGCTCCTGTGTGTTGTGTTTGTGAGTCAGAACATATTAGGTGTTCTTCATTCACATTTTTAATAATCTGGTTCTGAAAAGGAAACAACTGTAAATCATTGTCAGTCATCCAGCTGTCTTTTGATAATTTCGAGATTTCCAACAGAGCATGAAGGCAACATTGCAGCAACTCGACGAGAAGAGAAAGAGAAAGTATTCCGGTGCTTTTAAATTCACTGGATCTGCAGGTCGCAGTATGTTTGTTTGCCTCGAGAATAAAGTAGTTTCCGAAGGATCCAGAGAAATGCCTTGAAATAAACCGAAGGAAGGATTGTATGTGCTGTTGTTTATTTCCCGTTAATTGTCGTTTATTCCTTTTAAGGAGCAGTTTCTTCAGCAGAACAGCAAGTAAAGTGACGTGAAAATGAGCAGAAAGGACACAGGTATTGTTTACAACAAATAAGATTTTAGTTAATATTTAGAGCATTTTTTGATTGTTTTTTCTTTTCCTCCTCAAGCGTATTGTATAAGTTGTATATTTGTCCAGCGTCCAGGAATTTCGATTTCCCTTTTGTCTTTTTTAGTAGCCTACTTGTGTACTTGGAGCTGGCTTTTTTCCATTTAGCCTTCATCAACATCCTTATCATCATAAATGTTTAATAGATAGAACATTGCTGAATTATAGATCTCCCTCAGGATTTCTGAAGTTATGTTTAGATTCTTTTTTCTAACCAATTTATTGCACTAGGTTGATTACTTAGTTTGGACAGACACTGGACTCTAAAGAGAGTTTTGCTTGTTCTAGTTGACCAGTTACTGAGGCCACTATACTCCTGGCAATGCTCCAGCCTTACATGGCCCTGATCTATAAGTCAACGTAATTTATTTCGGAGGTTTACAGGCAGTTCTTTATTGGCTCTCTTTTTTCTCTCGCACTGTAAAGTTTGGAACACAATATAAATCGGCACGTGCTTTCCCAATCAGCCGATCACATCAAACAACTAGATTTGACTAGAAGTGGCAAATTAGATATTTTAGCGTAATGTTGACAAAAGAAAAACGAAATAAAAAATACCCAGTTAAACTTCTATATGTAGAAATTAAAATATAATCATTATAGAATAAATTATCAATAAATAAATAAAATATAAATGGTTTGACTGTTTTTGGTTTATTTCTCTTTGGGTATTTTATGACCCAGGCTCATGTTTTAAATATATATCTTCTTTGTATGAATTCTCTCTTCCCATCAGCTAACAGGTACCATGGGCTGATAAACCGAGGATCCACATGTTACTTGAACAGTGTGCTGCAGGTTCTGTTCATGACCAAAGACTTCAGAGAGGCTGTGAAAAAGTTTGTTGTCCAGCTTGAAGTGTGATGCTGTATTTATCATATATGAAGTTTACGGTGCATTTGTTAATCACTCATGTTTACTTCCTGTGTAGGTACTCTGGAGAAAATCCCCACTCTGAATTCCTTGATCATGATTTGCAAGCCTTATTTGATGACTTACAGAAGTATACAACATACACAAATAAAATAACAAACAAGCTGGGCATCGACAACGGTACAGAACAACAAAACCTTTTTAACACTGTAAACTCCTGAGCACTGTATAACTTTAAAAAATATTACTATCATTGATCTAATTATTTCATCATTATAAAAATGGAAAATTGTAGGGCAAAATTATAAAATGACTTTTACAAAAATGCATTTGTCACAGTGTATGAACAGCGTGATGCTGCAGAGTACTTTGAGAGGATTTTAAGAATGACCAGCACTGATGCATCAAAGGTAAGGTCCTCATCGATGCTAAAGGATATCTATATCTATACACTGGATCAATATATCACTTTTTAATTGTGGAGTCTTTGTCTTAGAGTATAAAATGCATTGAACAACTTTTGTTGTGAACAAATGCTTTCTAATTATAATTGAAAGAAAATGAACAGATTTTTGTGCATCTGTATTTTCAGATCTTTCACGGTCACTTAGTAAACAAGACCACCTGCTCTAAAGATCATGTAGAGACTGACAGAGATGCACCATTTTGGTATCTTCCTCTTTCACTGGTGGATTGTTGCAGTGAAGACTACAGTGTGGTAAGGATCTGACAAGTTGCAAACTTCTCAGCATGTTTCTGTCTGCCAGGATAGGACAGCTGTGAAGAAACATTTTGAACTTACATGCTTTTGCCATTAAAAGATATATAATATTTTTATTTTCCCCAGTAAATGATGACTGTTTTATTAAATCCACAGGATAAAGTTGAACATTTAGCTTTGCTTAAGTAGATTCTGTGCAGTGGTTTGTGCTACCAGAGGTCTGAAGCTGTACCTCTTACTTAGTCTCCCACTGTTGTTTGATGTTAATGAGTGGAAAGGAATCACAATGAAGGATATAGGTATATATACCTTGAGTTTTCTGGTTTTTCTAAAGTATCTGATTATTTAGCAGGAAAATGTACAGCAATGATCTCTGAAAAAACCTGTAAAAGCTGTAATTCTGATACAGGTCATACAAATTAAAAAAAAGAAAAGAATTTAATCTAAAACTCTGCACTTAAGTCACATATTGACTGATTTACACTCCACTGTGGTGGTGTACAGAGCTGAAAGTAGAAAAAAACAAACCATCCAGTGGTAATTTTACTTCATGGCTTTTCTTTTCACTTTTCTCTTAAACAATACATCTTAACCTTTAGGTCTGAATTAATAAAGTTAGTAGGCCATGTTGAAAATCTTCCTCCTTGAGGAAATATTCTTAGCTTCACTTCACTGGTCAGCACATGATTGTTTGAGCTGATTTTGAATAACATTTTTCAGGTGAAGGGCATTGAAGAGTTTTTTAAAACTTCAGATTTCTGTGGAGAAAATCAGATGTACTGTGAGCAGTGTGATGACAAAGTTGATGGTACTATGGTGAGTTAAAAAAGTTTATGATTCTTTTATTATTCTTTAAATAAAATTATGAAAACATGTTGACTTGTAATGGAAGCAGACAAGCTCCTTGAGGTGACTGTTGTTGTGATTTGGTGCTGTATCAGTAAAACTGTCCTAAATTAAATGTTTTTCATTCAGAGAGATGTAATAAAGCATCATCCAGATGTTTTGTG
>NW_024583992.1:0-30861 GCF_018398535.1 Haplochromis burtoni
AAATTAAGACGGACTTTTGCGAGATCTCGCAAAACAAACTCGGGATCTCGCAAAACTTTTGCGAGATCTTGCAAAAGTTTTAGCTGCATTCTTGGCTTCGAGCTAACGGGAGGTCGAGACCCACTACAGCCGGGAGGAACCCCGCTTTCCCGGCACATTGTGCCTCGACCTCCCAGTCGGCTTCGAGCCGGCGTCCGAAGAATGCGGCTAAAAGTTTTGCGAGATCCTGAGTTTGTTTTGCGAGATCTCGCAAAACTTTTGCGAGATCTCGCAAAAGTCCGTCTTAATTTTTTTCTCTCCCATGTCCCCTGCGGGGCTCCGTAGACAACAACCTAAATGAGGCAGGAAATATCTTTTTTATGTTTTTTTCCCACATTTTACCTTCTTAGATTTTGTGAAAAAGCTAATGTTTTTTGTGTTGGTCACCTCAATGGACTCTTATTCATGTTTTATCAATAAAGACAAGCCCAGTCATTATAAAACATGACATCAACTGCCACATGCGTCAAGTGCCATGTGTTGCATTACAGCAGTTATATGATGTTCATGTGTTCTCGTTAAAACAGGTGAACCAAATCCCACTGATTTCTTCGTGCAAGAAGAGGTAAAGGAGGGTCAAACTGTATCTGCATTCTGCTCTGTGTCTCACTCCTGCCCCACATATCCACCTGATTTCCACTGGAGTCACTCTGGAGAGCAACATTTTCAGACACAGAATCTTCAAAATGGCCAGTGGAAAGCAACATCTACTCTGACCTTTCGCTCAGACCGCACTGATAACAACAAACCTTTACGATGCAGAGTTACATACAACGGAGGAAAGCAGCGGGAACCATCCAAGACAATTAAAGTAAAATGTAAGTGTGCAGCTTTAACAACATGTTGATGTTAAAAACGGGGCGACCGCTCAGGGGGTTGGGAAGCGCATCTGTAACCGGAAGGTCGCCGGTTCAATCCCTGGGCTCTCTGTCCTGGTCTTTGTGTCCCCTCTGGCCAACACCTTACCCTACCGCCTACTGGTGTTGGCCAGAGGGGCCGATGGTGCGATATGGGAGCCTCGCTTCTGTCAGTCTGCCCCAGGGCAGCTGTGGCTACAACTGTAGCTTGCCTCCATCAGTGTGTGAATGTGAGAGTGAATGAATAGTGGCATTGTAAAGCGCTTTGGGTGCCTTGAAAAGCGCTATATAAATCCAATCCATCTTCATCTTATTCTCGACGGGACGCCGGTGGCAGCAGCCTAAGCAAAGAGGCCCAGACCTCCCTCTCCCCAGCCACCTCCTCCAGCTTATCCGGGGGAATCCAATAAATCCCATCACATTATTATTAAAAAAGAATCCCTTAAATATTGTAAATGCTGTAATTTAGTGAAGAACTTTTTAAAAGATGGGACACAGTTTTATATAAAGTTTTAGTTAATGTTTTTTTATCGGGGAAAAAAAATGTAATATTGAAACCAAAGAGACTGAAAATTAAATGTTTTTTAAAAAATCTGAACAGAAAAAAATCATAAAATGTTTCTGGTTGATATGTAACATTGGCTTTGATATTTTGTCATAACATTTATGCTTATCTCTTTGGTTTCTGAAGTTTTCTTTTATTGCTACACCACGTCAAAATATTGAAACAAGCTCACTTTGACCTGATTGTATGAAAAATAAACTAAAATGCTGCACAGTAACATTAAGGGTTAAATGTTTCTGTGCAGATGCTCCAGTGAATGTGAAGGTCGAGTACCAGTCAGATGTGAATGAGGGAGAGACTGCACACCTGAAGTGCTCCAGTGATGCAAACCCTGTCAGCAGCTATGAGTGGCACAGTGAAACTGGTGCTCTGCTGAATAAGGGGCAAACCTACACAATGTCAAATGTCTCCAGACACTCAGAGGCCGTGTACTGCACTGCTGTCAATGAGGAAGGACGAGTCAAATCAAGCACCCTGAAGCTCAATGTGTTATGTAAGTAAACAATACAAGAAATATAACAACAGAAGAGATTTTTCTTTTCATTCAAACATATATACCGGTAATAAATGTATGGTTATCTGCTAGATCCTAATTATATCTGCTGTCTTAACAGATGCCCCTGACATTGAGACTTATTCTAAGTGCTCCTCATATAACGGCATAGTAAAGTGTGATTGCATCGTACAATCCAGGCCTCCCAGCACGGTCCATTTTGTTCTTGGTGACAGAGTCCTGCCAAGCAGCAAGGTAGAGAAAAATGGATCTGTTACTACTGGGACTCTGCAGACAGACTTTGGGTCCTTCAAGTTTGTGCACTGCCTGGCAAACAACACGTTGGGAAATGCTAATCTCACACTCTTTTTACCTGTTAATGGTAAGAAAAAAAACTTTGAATCTCAAGAAAACAGCATAGATTATAATCACTCTATATTTACATGGCAAAACAAAAAATATTCAATGTGTTTTCTTTTTGAACAGACAACATGCAGAATATTTTCATAGCCTCTGGAGCAGGTGTGATTGTTCTGATAATTCTGATAGCCATTGGAGTGGGAGTTGTTAAAAAATGGTAAGTTGTTAAGGACAAGTTACACACTCTAAAACATTAACAGGTATAAGTTCAAGTCATGTAAAATGTCAATACCTGTTTTAAATATGATCATAAAATAAAACAATATTTATCTGCTTCTAATTGTTGCGATGTTATGCTAATGTTGTATTTTAGAGGTTTTGGAAAGTCTTAGTTTTTCTCCTGATGTTTTAAATTTCAGCAGGGGGCAATCAGATGGCACGCCAAAATCTGACTTAAGCACCACGACGTCAGACAGACCTGCGGAGCCCCCTCGTTATGCCCAAACAAAAAGGTTTTAATTCTTCAAATCAGTAAAAAAAACAAAAAAAAAACAAAAAAAAAACAAAAAAAACGTTATTCTTCATTAAACATGAATGATGAATATTTGATATAATTTGTGTGTAGAGGAAAAAGCCAAACTTGTTTCCTTTTTGCATTCTTTGTACAGGAAGGAGAACTATGAGGATGTCCATTGCAATGACATTTATGCCAATGACAGTGTGTATGGGAACACAGAGGTAGGTAAAGTTTTGTATTTTTTAAAATTTAATCTAATCATGCGTCAAAGACTGGAGTGAATTAAGCAGTCTTTTCTGTGCAGACTGACTGGGATGAATCAGTATACGCCAACGTGTAATATATGTGGAAGACCAGCTGCGGTCAGGTCGGAGTCAAGGAAAAAAAAGATCCTAGTTCTATATTCATCTTATACCACATACATATTAGGCCTATATCAGTTTTCCTGTCATCTGTCATTCACATTTCCTTGTAAAATATTGTAATTAAGAGAATTTCTGTTTTGTACTTTTGTTTGTCTGATCAAATAATGTGCTTTAAAAAATTACTATTAAAGTTTTGCAGTAATTACAAAGTTGTCAAGTTACTAAATATGTTTATTAGCTGTTTTATCGCTATTGTTTTTGTGATTAGTTATTGAACAACAGCACGAGGTTTGCTAATCCTCTTCATAAAAAATGACATTTAACACATAGTAGCTGTTAATGTTTTAACTGGAGAAAATACTCAGGAAAGCGTGTCAATTTTAAATCTTATATTAGCTACATTGTGAGTTAATTAAATATGCATTACAAATAAATAGTATCAATGCTTACAAACAGCCTAACAGATATGGGTGACCACATCTCCCACTTTATGTGGGACTAGACTGGATGTTTATCTCTCATCTCATTATCCCACTTCTCATGGCAGTGCGTTGTGATCTGGTCAGCCTGGTCTGGTCTGTTTATTCATTAATCAGCAACAACCATCGAGATAGAAACCAAGAAATGTGTGCTGTCCTCAGGTCTAAGGAGCTAAAAAAAAATCAACAAGAAAAAAAATCAATAATAAGAAAGAGTACGCTGATTGTTGGCATGGTTGAAATGACTCCACTTTTTACCCTCAATGCAAACATGTTTGTTGAGGTTTAGCCAGAAGCCAATTGTTTTAAAAGTCTGTGTCACTCCTTTCAAGATATGTATATAAAGTAGATGTTAAATTAAAAATCTTCATTTTAATTATAAGGCATATAAATCAGACTAACTTATTTTTTCTTCCACAATCCTAACCACCTGCTCAGGATGTTCAATTCGAGGGTCTGTATATGTACAGACGATATTTTTATTTATCACAGTTGATTGGAACCAATTGGTTGTGACAAAGAAAGCTTATTTTAAACATAAGTTACCACAGACAGTAAGAACAAAGATTCTTAAATAAACTGGCCTCCTTCAGTACTCACTGAAACATTAGTACGGGCCAGAAAATGACAGTGCAATACAAAAGTATCACTCGCTGCTGGTGTGTGTTGTGTGTGTGTGTGTGTGTGTGTGTGTGTGTGTGTGTGTGTGTGTGTGTGTGTGTGTCATCCTGGAGATGTTGAACTATGCAACCTCTGTAGGGTGGGTCCAGGTTGTCACCTCATGCTCAGTGACACTGACCCTATTCAAACTTAAAACTAGTCCTTGTCGCCCCTCCCATCCTCCTGTGTTTGCCCATAAGAAATCATAAAAGAAACTTGTGGAAGGATCCCACAGTTAAGTCCACCACGGTTCAGTTGCTAGGTGAAAATTATATCTTCAGACAGGTATTGGACTAAAACATGTTAACTTCTATTCTTACTTTGTCATTTTTTATAATAAAACTCATTAAAAAATAATCTAATTTTAATTTGATTTAATCAAGAACAAGTGGTGTTTAAATAATTAATCAAAGGAAAAGGGTCAATGCAGTGATTCATTCATATGTCACTTAAAATGAAGTACATATTGGCCCATAGTGTAATAAATGTTTTCTTTTTTGCAGAGTTCAATGTCAGGTGATAAATGTGCCTATTTTATTGAACTTTATGACATATGACAACATCAAAATGAAATAAACTTTCTGGAGAATACATAAACTTAAACCTCACAACTAAAAACTGTTTGTTTTGGTTATTTTCATCAAGATTTCAAAAACCTTTAAAATGGTGATTGCATTTTCCAGTAATTGATTGATTGATTGGTTTATGTTAATTACTATGAGATAAACTTCAATTGTTACTGTTTGATGACTCTTAAATGTTCCATCAATAACAGACACGGTCAGACCTTTTAAAATAGACCAGATCAGCCATCATTCAGCATTCATTGCTTCAGTAGAAAGATCCAGCAGCTGTTTTAGTGACCAGGTAAAACAAAAACAAAACTCTGTTTTACAAATTCTTCACTCATACATTCATACATTATTTATTTACTAGTAGGCTTGTTGTTGTTTTTTTATCTTTTTTACAGATTTTCTCCTTGGTATCATGGGTAATTCAGCAACCACTGGCTTCAGCATTCCCAAGAAACTGTCCTGGGGAAGCCAGAAAGGGGACACAGTCAGGATGCAGGACTTATTGGTAAATCGTGACGATGTTCTCTGGAGTGTTACAGGAACACACAGCTTAAGTATGGAGGAGATTGATCTCGCTCACAACTACCCTTATGCTGAATTACCTGTTCAGGAGAGCAACAAAGTTTATTCATACACATGTGAAATACTCAACCCTGCTTTTGTTGGAATGGAGGATCCAGAAATATGTGGTTTTACAGTGAACAATTCAAGCAACACAACAGAACAACAAGAAGATACTCAGTTCTGATTAATAAGGTGGTAACACACAGCCCCTGAAGTGCGAGTGCAAATATGCTTCTTGGTAGCAGTCTCTACTAAAGAGTGCCTTTCTCTCTCAACTTGTGAGAAGAAGTAACAACAAGATGCCTGCATATGATGACATACAGGCATTGATTATGTAAAGGAAGTCCTTTGCTCTGCAGAAACAACAAGTTTCAGCCATTCTCTTTACAGATTAAAAGCTGTATTTAAAATGTGTTTTCCTTTTTAAACAAATGTAATTCATGTCTTCTTTTGTGAAAACCGTGCATATAAACAACTTTGCACTTTGTTGTTGCTTACAGTTCCATCCTTGTGTGACAGTTAAACACATGGTACTGGAGGTATTATGTAACAGAGGTATTATATTAACAGTTTGTAACTAAAATGTAAGCCTCCTTGCAGAAGTGAAAGGACATGCATTCTGACTTCCATGTACTTCTGGTTTGGCCTCTTGGTTTATGGTCTAATGGTGAGTCTATTTTGAGATTTCTCTGCTCAGCTGATAAAACAAATGAATATTTGTTATGCATCTAAGAATCCATCACCAAAACTAGTATTGACAAAATATACTTTTATAAGATATTTTGTCTTTGATTATCTTTTTATAATAAACTTAAATGTAAATAGGTCTGATATGGAGCAAGAGGCAGGGTACACTCCGAGCAGTAGCTCAGTTGGTCAAAGGGACAGATTGACAGCAAACCATTAATACTCACATTCACACCTACGGTCAAGTTTAGAACCATCAGTTAATCTAACATGATACTTGGATTTGAACTGTGGAAGGAAGTACCCTGACATAACTCATGAAAACACAGGGAGAACATACAAGAAAAGGCCAGACTGGATTCAAACCCACGACCTTCTTGCAGTGAGGCAACAATGCTAGCCACTGTACCATGCAGCATTTTGAATTATTCATAATTCACTGTCAGAGTCAGTGTCCAGTATCTACTTTTGTCCGTGCAGTGAATTCTTCTGTCTGTTTAATTTTTTAGGGTTTTTTTTACTGTCTTAGTTTTTCATGCTTCCCTCCATCTCTGGAGTCTTTGTGTGCTTTATGTTTTGATGTTGTTTGCATGTTTCCCAGCTGTCTTTCTGGGGCTCATTTTGATCTATTTTCACAGTAGTTCTGTGTGTATGTGTATTCCAGTCCATATTGTCTGTTGTCTGTGTGACTGTTTTTACATCATTTGCACAAAACCTGCATTCTTTGATTTTATTTATACTTTGTGTTTTTATACTTGAATGGATGTGCAGTCTTGTGTCAAAGTGTAATTTATGCCAGATATCTTTATAGACCAGATTCATAACTTCCTGTTTTTAGTGCCTATTTTTGAGCATTAAACATTTATTTGCACACAGGCTTCAGCTGCTGCTTCATTGTTTATCAAAAATTTTCTTTGTCAGTAAATATGTGAAAAAATAGCACCACTGCACCAAAGAAGTATTACTTTGAACAGGACTTACTGGTGACTACAGCCAGGAATATTTGAACAAACTCACCAGAAGATGGTGCTGAAAGACTATAATGAAAGAAAAGCCTCCCAACTACAAGGCGTTAGGTCATACTTGGAACAACTCAGTGATTAACTCATGATCAATGGTGATCAGTCGTTATATTTAAGGTCATAAAGACCTTTTCTCCTCACATATGCTTATGTGTAATTTGAGTGTTTTGCTTTTATGTACGCTTTATGCTTTAAGAAAAAGAGGGAAAACAGCAGAACCACTGTTTTCTATTATAAAAATTAAAAAACTATAGCATTACAGATTCCTTCTAAGAAGAAAAAGAAATTCTGCAAATACACTTCATTTTGTTTTCTCTCATTTTGTGTTGTTCAGGATGTTCAGGTTGACAATGTATGTCAACATTAAAACTTAAGCAAAAAAAGACAGTGGCAAGAAAACAATCACAAAGCATTTTCTGGATTTCTTTTTTGAATAAATCAGTAAACAAAATCATTAACACATAAATGCACAAACTGACATCTGAAGCACAACTGGTCTAAAAGAAAATTTTTTTTGCAAACATCAGGAAGTGTGAGCCATAGAGAGAGGAGACCTCCGAGCAGGTAGAAGCCACTGTGAAGACAATGGCTTTTTATTTTATTTAGTCATTTTTTACGAGATTTCTTGATTTAACAGATCTGGCAGTATTTAGGACTGGGTGTGGCTTATGAAATTTAGTCAACTTCACAAAAGAAATGTAGTTAATTGCAATAATTCATGATTTAAACAGATGGCAACAGCCTTTTCACTCTGGACCAAGTAGGCTTGGATAACATTTTTTCCACTTAATCAATGAAATCATAATTTAAAAACTAAGTTTGGTATTTTCCAGGGTTTCAAATTTTGTTTGATTATCTTAAAACTGTGTGAAAAAGAAAAACGAGGAGAAAAATATTTTATCACTTAACAGCAGTGATGTTTCAAGATGCTACACTTTCTAAAAGTGACTTTTGGTTTATTCTTTTCCTAAGGAAAGACATTCAGCCTGGTTATTCCTCTTTTTTAAGGCCTGAGTTGTCGAAGAAGACTTGATAAACTCTGGTTTGGTCAAAGTTTTAAGATTAGCAGATTTGTATTTAGAAAGGTGTTCTTGTAGAAGCAAAATCGGAGTGGACCATCACCTCACTACCTGGATTTTGGACTACCTCACCGACCGACCACAGTATGTGAGGACTCAGGGCTGTGTGTCGGACAGGGTCGTCTGCAGTACGGGGGCCCCACAGGGAACGGTTCTGGCTCCGTTCCTCTTCACCATCTACACTGCAGACTTCTCCCACAATTCCACCCAGTGCTTCCTGCAGAAGTTCTCTGATGACTCTGCAATAGTCGGCCTCATCACTGATGGGGACGACAAGGAGTACAGAGGTCTGACCCAAGACTTTGTGGACTGGTGCCAGCTGAACTACCTCCAGATCAACGCCAGTAAAACCAAGGAGCTGGTGGTAGACTTCCGCAGGCACAAGCATTCTCCACTGCAACCACTGAACATCCAAGGTATGGACATTGAGGCTGTGGACAGCTACAGGTACCTTGGTGTTCATCTGAACAACAGACTGGACTGGACTCATAACTCAGACGCCCTCTACAGGAAAGGGCAGAGCAGGCTGTACCTGCTGCGGAGACTCAGGTCGTTTGGAGTGGAGGGCCCACTCCTGAAGACCTTCTATGACTCTGTGGTGGCTTCTGCTATCTTTTATGGTGTGGTCTGCTGGGGCGGCAGCATCTCTGCTGGGGACAGGAAGAGACTGAACAGGGTGATCCGAAGGGCCAGCTCTGTTCTAGGATGCCCTCTGGACCCAGTGGAGGTGGTGAGTGACAGGAGAATGGCGGCTAAGCTGTCATCCCTGTTGGACAACGTCTCCCACCCCATGCAGCAGACTGTGACAGCACTGAGCAGCTCCTTCAGTGGGAGACTGCGGCACCCACGGTGTGGGACGGAGAGATTTCGCAGGTCTTTCCTCCCCACTGCTGTCAGACTCCATAATAAAGACTTTAACTGATCAAGCACACACATCCATACATATGCAATAACACTAAGTGCAATAATCTTTTCTGGCATCGTTGTATTTTTACTCAGTTGTATATAGCATTCGTATTCTATTTTTATCTTATTGTATATTTTATTCTATTTTATTCTACTGTATATAGTATATTATTTTATTCTATTCTGTACAGCTGTGTACTGTATTTATTCTTATTGTATTCTAATTTTTTGCGTCATAACTTTTGCACTGTCCACTTCCTGCTGTGACAAAACAAATTTCCCACGTGTGGGACTAATAAAGGTTATCTTATCTTATCTTATCTTAAGTTTGTTTTGTTGCTTTTAGGTTTGCAAATTCTTCATTGAGTTTTAAGCCTTTTTCCAATGTCTTTCACTAATGGTAATTATAGCAACGTCATGCAAACAGCAGTCATTTTCAGAACTCGGTGTGTTAGGTCAGTAAGTGGTGCTAGTATGCAGTCATTTCCTAGTTGTAATGTCAGTCTCCTCCACAGTGGGACACACCAACAGTGTTGTGGAGCTGGGTTTAACTTCCAGCTCTTTAGTAGCTGATGGAAACTTTTTAATCACTCTGATACAAAATACTAAACAATGCATACGATATAATCGCCGCTCTGTTTAACATCAGCAAGCCCTAACATACTGACTCAGACACAATTGTATGAAAATGGCTAAACTCCATGATGCAGCTATGTACTGAGGAGTCGAAATATTGTGAGAGGATGTGCAATTTTCTCTTTTGTTTAAGAAATGTTTTGTTAACAATAACAGATTTAAAGTAAATGAGACCTAATCAAAAGTAGCATGTCATATTATTCCGTTTACAGTAATACCAATACAATATTAGTTAATGATTAGAAAATGAAATATCGCGATAGAATAAACGCACATGCGCGGTGCCTTTGTTTTCATACGCACATGGTGGAAAGAATTTGCATTTGCACTATTAAATTTTTATATAGCTTTAATGCACATAAAAAACAGCTGCTTGTTTGAGTGAAAATAAATTGATGGGGTTTTTTTGCACTAATAAAGTTGTGGAGTTGTAAAGTATTTTGTCTCGCACCAATTATATCGTCAGTTATATCGTTATCGCAAATTTTCAAATATATATCGTGATAAATATTTTTGGCCATATTGCCCTGCCCTACCCTACTTCTTACAGCAACAAAGTAAATACTCTGAAATGCTAATACTTGACCCGTTGAGCTTCCTTCTACACTCTTTCCAGTTACCTGCTTCAGCTAAACAAACCAAATTGAATATTTCTAGTAGTGGAAACATTTCTAATTTTACTATTTCCTACGTTGTGCTACACATGAGAAAACAATAAGATATTTGTTCCATTTATCCCACATTATCCGAAGTTCATATGCAAAAATATGTTTCTCTCTCTGTCTGTGTAGCCTTCTTTGAGGCCAAATACGAAGCGCTTGAAATGCTCGGGGAAGGAGGCTTTGGTTCTGTTTGTGCTGGGAGAAGAAAAACAGATGATTTACCAGTGAGTACAAATCTTAATGATATATCTCTCTTACCATTGCCTGTAATAACCAAAATACTACTGACTGGCCTGTAGGTGGTGATCAAATACATCAACAAATGGTGTACAACGTGAACAAGTGGTGAGTGACTAGTAGTGTTAAAGATGTTTCACCTTCTTGTTCCTTTGCTGTGGAAATCAAACTATTCATCATTAAATATCACTGAAAACTTATTTCATTTCATTCATGTATATGTATAAAAATAATGATAATTTAAATAAAAATAATTAACAACAGATGTAACAACAGCTAAAAAAATAATAGTTTATAAAAATTGTTTAGTAATTGCAACAAAGAGAAACCACAAGTATAGAAAAGCATCTTGAGGTGACTTTTGTTGTGATTTGGCGCTATATAAATTACACTTAATTTAATATTCTTCACTTGATTGATGCAGGGTTTCTTTTTAATTTACAGATTTTCTCCTTGGTATCATGGGTAATTCAGCAACCACTGGCTTCAGCATTCCCAAGAAACTGTCCTGGGGAAGCCAGAAAGGGGACACAGTCAGGATGCAGGACTTATTGGTAAATCGTGACGATGTTCTCTGGAGTGTTACAGGAACACACAGCTTAAGTATGGAGGAGATTGATCTCGCTCACAACTACCCTTATGCTGAATTACCTGTTCAGGAGAGCAACAAAGTTTATTCATACACATGTAAAATACTCAACCCTGCTTTTGTTGAAATGGGTTTCTTTTATATTATTAATACTGTTGTTTACAGTGATTGATACAGCATATGTTTCAAAGTGGCTTCAGGCATTAGTAACGTGTCCTACTTTGTACCACATGAGTTTCTTGTGATCTCGTCACCTTATTCACAGACTATGTTAATTCTTTAATTAAAAATAAAATTAAGGTAAACACGCAGAGGTCCCAGTATACTACTGCATAAAATAGAGAGGCATAATTAGGTGATGTCTACCGGCTGTGCCAGCCAATCCAGCCACCAGCTGAGCCAAAACCCACACCCTGCATCCACAATTTCCTGTGTTCTAAACAGAGCAGTAATGTAAACCTCTTTTTGAACATTAAACATTCATTTACACTCAAACTGCAGTTTTTGCTTCATCATACTTCTTCTGTGTCCCCGGCCAGTAACTAAAAAGGAAACACAAGCTCAAGCACCTTTGCGCCCAGGAAACAAACTACATTTTTTTGTCTTGTGCACAGTATTGCGCCGACATTACGTTACATGGAGCTGCAGCTGCCCACGGTGATGGAGTGATGGAGCACCTCTTCAACCTGAGCCTGAGGCTGGGAAGAGTCCCACAGCTCTGGAAAACCTCCTGTGTTGTACCAGTGCCAAAGACTTCACGCCCCAAGGACCTCAACAGCTACAGGCCGGTGGCTCTGACATCCCACCTGATGAAGACCCTGGAGCGGTTGGTCCTGGCTCAGCTTCGGCGCCTGGTGAGCTCATCACTGGACCCACTTCAGTTTGCCTACCAACCTGGCATTGGAGTGGATGATGCCATCATCCACCTCCTACATCGTTCCCTCGCTCACCTGGAGACTCCTGGGAGCACTGTGAGAATCATGTTCTTTGATTTCTCCAGTGCCTTCAACACTATTCTTCCCTCGGTTCTGAAGGACAAGCTGGAGAACTCTGGAGTGGACCATCACCTCACTACCTGGATTTTGGACTACCTCACCGACCGACCACAGTATGTGAGGACTCAGGGCTGTGTGTCGGACAGGGTCGTCTGCAGTACGGGGGCCCCACAGGGAACGGTTCTGGCTCCGTTCCTCTTCACCATCTACACTGCAGACTTCTCCCACAATTCCACCCAGTGCTTCCTGCAGAAGTTCTCTGATGACTCTGCAATAGTCGGCCTCATCACTGATGGGGACGACAAGGAGTACAGAGGACTGACTCAGGACTTTGTGGACTGGTGCCAGCTGAACTATCTCCAGATCAATGCCAGTAAAACCAAGGAGCTGGTGGTAGACTTCCGCAGGCACAAGCATCCTCCACTGCAACCACTGAACATCCAAGGTATGGACATTGAGGCTGTGGACAGCTACAGGTACCTTGGTGTTCATCTGAACAAGAAACTGGACTGGACTCATAACTCAGACGCCCTCTACAGGAAAGGGCAGAGCAGGCTGTACCTGCTGCGGAGACTCAGGTCGTTTGGAGTGGAGGGCCCACTCCTGAAGACCTTCTATGACTCTGTGGTGGCCTCAGCCATCTTCTATGGTGTGGTCTGCTGGGGCGGCAGCATCTCTGCTGGGGACAGGAAGAGACTGAACAGGCTGATCTGAAGGGCCAGCTCTGTTCTAGGATACCCTCTGGACCCAATGGAGGTGGTGAGTGACAGTAGAATGGCGGCTAAGCTGTCATCCCTGTTGGACAACATCTCCCACCCCATGCAAGAAACTCTGACAGCACTGAGCAGCTCCTTCAGTGGGAGACTGCGGCACCCACGGTGTGGGATGGAGAGATTTCGCAGGTCTTTCCTCCCCACTGCTGTCAGACTCCACAACAAAGACTTTTGCAGCTGATCAAACCCTTACACGTGCAATAAGACTGCTATATGTGCAATTCTTGTACAATTCTTCTTCTGACGAAGTTGTATTTTTGTATTTTCTTACTCAGTTGTATATAGCATTTGTATTTCTATTTTATTCTATTGTATATATTATTCTATTCTATTTTATTCTATTGTATATAGTATTTTATTTTATTTTATTGCATTCCAGTGTTTTCTAATTTATGCTACATAACTTTGCACTTTTTCTGTAACAAAACAAATTTTCCACGAGTGGGACTAATAAAGGTCATCTTATCTTATCTTAAACTGTGACTATCACCAGGTAACGTGGGCATGTTTCCTGAATCAGCAGCAGCTGTTAAACAGCTAACAGGCGAGCAGTATGTATGTAGGTAGGTAGGGTAGGGTAGGGCCACCAATGGTGCCATGAGGAAAATGTTGGCTCATTAATTATATAAATACGGAGACATGACACAAGGACGATTTTTTTATTAAAATTATTTCATTGTTGTCTGAAGATAATACTGATGCATTTGTATGAGCTGGACAGGATGAAGACCTTTTTGCTGAAGTATGAGCTCATAAAGGGGAAACAATACCAATTTAAAAAAGACTGGGTCCCTTTTTGTGAAATTGGAGGAAAATTTTAAATAGTTTCTTTTTTTGACATTGTGTAACAATTTAAACAAATCTTTTTTTTATTGCATTAGTTTGGTGTCTTAGTAATGAAGTAGGTTGTGAAGTTGTGAGATAGTAAGAGCTTAAGCATAAATCGTACAAGACAACATGTCATGTAAATGCCGAAAGGTATCAACTAAGTAAATGAAATCCTGTGTTGACAGCTCTGCACCAACAATCTCCAGGTACAACTTAAGACAATGAGGCGAATAAGTAAAAGGTACAGTCATTCTTCTCAAATTAGAAAAAAACATGAAAATGTCTTTCCTCTTTGTTAACTAAACTCCTCATTGATGCAGTTGTTGATATAACTGAGCATTTTTATTACTTTGGATCCATGTGCTAATTTTGATGTTTTTATGAATGGATACTAGATATAGTATGAGATAGTCTGTCACTCTATAACATAGATCTCATATTGTTTCACTAGAACTTCTACACATATTAGGGGAGGTGTCATAATAATTTATAACTAAAATGTGAATGTGCTGAGGTACAATCAGCCTCCCATTGAAGACTAGGTTGTGCATCTAAAAAGCTAAACTTTTTTAAAATACTAAATGAATGACCTCACTCACATATACTACAGCATAACTGCTTTTTTCCTTCCATTTCAAATGTGTTCTCTTTTATTCAACTCAAGATGAACTTTTACAAGCTCTGTAGAAGCACTAAGAGATGAATGAGTTGTAGTTGACCTCTATTAATATCACTGCAATAAAGAGCAAAGGACATCTGGCAGAGCCAGGCTAGAATAAGCACAGATATTTGTGCTCAATGGAAGATGCGAGGCAAGATACAACATACGCTTAAAGAGACGACAAATACCTCATACATCATCATTATTATTATTATTATCATTATTATTATTATTACGTTACATACGAAATCTGAAATTCAACTTGTGAAAAATAAAATGTGTTATTTTATAATCTTATAAATCTTCTTAACACCCCTTTGATAAAATCTTGGCAAATCATTCAAAAAAGGATAAATATTGATACGTATGACCTGCTTCCCCATTCTACACTTTATAAATTCACAGAAATTGTGGAAAAGTGGATCAAGTGAGTATTAAAAGCAGAACGGAAACTTGACATCACTTGTCCATAGAGGAAATAAAAGCACCCACACATACACAAATTTGTTATTTTATTTAGATGTGGAAATAAGAAGAAGAGATGGATGTTTGGCAGTGGCTTTTGTTTTTCATATGCATTTGCGTCAAAGGTATGATACATTTTGCACAATGTGTATGAATAGAGATAATGTTTACTTACTTATTTGCCAGTTACAGAACTGAACAGTCAGTTGTGTGTCTTATAATGCATCTTTTGTTGTCCAGGCAGTTTTTAGGGAATCAGCATTTTGTTTCATGCATTTAAGATTCCTGTCTCTTGTTGATCAACCTGTTTCTGTGCTTCATTTCTTCACACTTTGTGCATTTTATTACAGTTACTCAAACAGAAGCGTCATCTTGGACTATTGCTGTCCCATCCTCAGTAAAAGGTCTCCTTGGGTCATGTGTGGTGATCCCTTGCTCTTATAACTACCCAAATGCAAAGGTCCAAACATTCACAGGGATTTGGACCAATGATGGGAATCAAGTCATCTATCATCCAACTGAGTCTAAAATGCTGGAGCAGTATAGGAGACGAACAAAACTTCTTGGAGACATCAGCAAGAGTAACTGTTCTCTGATGATTGAAAATCTTCAACAAAATGATGGAGGGCCTTTTCACTTCAGGATTGAACTTGGAGGCTATAACAGTTTTTCCTACTTAAATAAGAAAGTCTCCATTTCAATGATTCGTAAGTAAAATGTTCATTAATATTGCCAATAATAAAATCGCATTTTCCAAGCTTAGTATGGTCCGTTTATTCAGTGTTGTTGCTAGTTTTTTGGTCTGAGCTGATTCATTTGTACTAATAACAGATACACTTTTGCTTTGTTACCTAACTGATTCAAACCTAAGCTCTGACAATGCATTTATGAACCAGCAAATCAACCTATAATAGCACTTTATTATTAATATTATCCAGCAGTGTGTTCAGTGTCTGTGGCTTTTTTCCTCACATTTTGCTTCTGAAAGCCCAATGTAAATAATTACTTACAACCCTGAAAGACAGGTTTTGCGGTTAATACAAATTGATTTGGTTTAGAGGGTTTTGTTTTCTTTAATATTTCTGTTTTCATGTTCATCATTTGTGCTATTAAATCAGGCTAATTCATTTTATCTTTCAGTTTATGTGTGATGTTGCATCCAGTTCTTTGTTTTCCTACATTCTCAAGCTTGAAATCAGACTGAAAGTACATCTTGCATCAGTTTGGAAACATGCAGACATGGAAAGATTAAATAATTCCAAATGAAGCCACCACTCTTTTCCTGTTTTATTTTCCAACCAGAGCTGATTCTTTTTTTCATGAACAGCAACTCAAACAAAACAGGAAATATCTTTCTTCCTATTCTTCCCCCCCATATTTCCTTGTAATATGTGTTAGTAATATATCTGTGTTATGCATTAATAACCTCACTAGACTCTGGTGGTGATTTTCAACACTTTATTCATGTTTAACGTATTTTCTGCACTATAAGTCACACTTAAAATCCTTGAATTTTCTCAAAAATCAAGAGTGCGCCTTATAATCCAGTGCACCTTATGTGTGAATTTTGGTTGTGCTTACTGACCTCGAACTGATTTCATGTGGTACGCTCAAAAATCTGTCAAAAAGTGCTTTAGTACGAAGCATGATGGGTTGTCAGAGAATTACGGCTACCGTACTCAGGAGCCTCGCGGTGTAATCTAGGTCCAAACTCTGCTTCAGGTCCCAAAGTCAAACAATCACTGCGGCATCACTGAGAGTTAAAACCTGAGTTAAAGAATTGCTTCATCTTTAATAAAATGATCTGCGTTGCTGCTTTACCAGGTGTAACAATTAAGTTTAACATCCAGGCATCCATGAAAACCATGAAAATTTATGAAATTTAAGGAGTCAGAATTTAGCAGGAAGTTAGCTCACTAGTTTCCACCTAAACATGATATAGCATGTTCTGACTGAGAGATTTCTGAAAAAATTAACTCATACAGCTCTGCTATCACTTCCAACATAAACGAAGACAGAAAACTAAATAGCGGTGACTTTTGTAGGGTTACTGAAGTTGGATTAGCTGGTACATAATTATTTGCTACATAATCGCTAGCGGCACAGCTATGTTAGCATAACATAAACAGTGAAGCTGGAGGATGAACGCAAAATTTTTTCCACTCATTAATGGGAGGGTTCCCGATGGTTAGGGACAAATGCAATCGCAACGCAGAATGCTGTAAACGGACCAAACTTCAGTCAGGAGAACAACTGAGAAAATTAATGAATCAATGGTACGGAAGTGGAGGAAGAAGAAGAAGGAGTTGAGTAAGGTCTGACTTATCTGGCTGTTTTGTTTTGCTTAATATGTAATGTAATGTAATGTAATATGTAATTATGTATGAAAACAGACCCGTTCATCGACAGTGCATCTTATAATCCGGTTCACATTATGGTCTGAAAAATACAGTATCAACAAATTTAATTAATATAAGGAAGGCAAGTTCATAAGTCAAAGCTTTATAAAATACAGTATCAACTGCCGAGTACATTAAGTGTTCTCTCAGAAAATTTGATTATTTATGATCTTTCTTGTTAACACAGGTAAACCAAATGCCATTGATTTTTCTGCGCATGAGGACATAAAGGAGGGTCAACCTGTGTCTGCATCCTGCTCTGTGTTTCACTCCTGCCCCACATATCCACCAACTTTTCACTGGAGTCACTCTGGAGAGCAGCATTTTCAAGCACAGAAGCTTCATGATGGCCAGTGGAAGGCAACATCAATTTTAATGTTTCGCTCAAACCGCACTGATCACAACAAACTGTTACAATGCAGGGTAACATACCACGGAGGAAAGCACCAAGAAACATCCAAGACCCTTAAAGTAAAATGTAAGTGTGCATTTCTAAATATGTGTTGATGATAAAAGACAAATTCCTCAAGCATTTTAAAAACTAAAATTTGTGCAAGTACTTTTTGATGTTTCATTTACATGTTTAAACAGACAAAAGAAAGTCCAAATATGTAAAGCAGAAGCTAAGGGGGTCAAATGTCAAATGTTCCAGCGTGATTGGTGACGTGATACATTTCATTTCAACAGTGAATGTGAAGTTGTGTTACCATTTTAAAAAATTAAATTATTACAGTCTAATTTTTGCAGCTTCTGCATCTAGCTTCAGTCAGAGTCACAGGATTCGCAGTCATCATGACTCATATAGATTCCAACCACAGTCAGCAATAAGATGTCTGGTATTTTCACTGGATGGACATGTGACAGAAAGAAGAGCAAATTCTGTCTGTGTCTCCGTTTATCAGTTATGACTTTATAATCATTAAATTGACTCATATTTTTTTTTTAAGTCGTAATTTTATTCTTTTTTTCTTTAGCGTTTCTTAGTCAATGGTGATGTTAGTTTAGCAGTCTGTCTGGTCTCCATTGACCGAAATATATCAAATATTAGATGGACTACTTGGATATTTTGTTAGTTCATGGTAGGGTTGGGCGATATGTAAAAAGTTTCCAACCGACAATCGTCAGTCCAATAATCGACAATGGGCGAGTCACCCATTTTTGATGGGTGGAGCATCTTTCCCCTTTTCCTTTGGTAGAGTCGGACTCATCCAGAGGAAACGTTCCTGTTTACCCTCAACTTTCTCAAGATGTTTGTCCACTTGTGCACGGACTGATTTGTGTGTTTACAACACAAAAGAAGTTCAAGCATGGACAAACTAATTTCCCAAAAAATTTAGAGCGTTAAAGCGGTCATCACGATTAACGAGGTTAAAATTTTTAATGCACTAAACCCATCTGGATGGGTTAATTGTTAATCGCTTTTATCATGATGATGCCACGTTAACGCTTACAGCACAAAGAAATATATAAAGGCTTTAAACCACATGAAGGGGGTAAACCTAAGGATGTAACCAAAGTGGTGTGCCACTTGTGCAGACATATAGTGCGAGCAAAGTACTTAAACACGACTAACCTGCATGAGCATGTACGTGTCCACCATCCGGCTGAGTATACTTGGCTGTCACCAGCTTCTGCAGCTCCATCAACAAGCATTTCGGTGCACTCTGAGGAGGGTGCATTTGCTCGCTGTTAAAACAGCGCTGTTTCTTTCTGTTGACTGCTTCTATTAGCTCCATCATTCTTAGCAAACTTACTCATTGGCAAATAAATAAATAAATTGCCTATCGCCGATGGGCTCAGCCTATCGTCGATATTTTTGTCCAATCAGAACCTTGCTGACTTTGGCAACTGCTTGAAAATTTACTCTAGTACTACCATTATGTCAAAATGCTTAATGAAACTCAGCTTTTACCTCACTGTGTAAAATGATACAAAATGCTGCAGAGTAAGGGTTAAATGTTTCTATGCAGATGCTCCAGTGAATGTGAAGGTCGAGTACCAGTCAGATGTGAATGAGGGAGAGACTGCACACCTGAAGTGCTCCAGTGATGCAAACCCTGTCAGCAGCTACGAGTGGCACAGTGAAACTGGTGTTCTGCTGAATAAGGGGCAAACCTACACAATGTCAAATGTCTCCAGACACTCAGAGGCCGTGTACTGCACTGCTGTTAATGAAGAAGGACGAGTCAAATCAAGCACCCTGAAGTTCAATGTGTTATGTAAGTAAATAATAGAACAAATATAACAACAAAAGATGAATGCATGGATATATGTTTCTAATTACATTTGCTGTTCTTACAGATGGCCCTGACATTGAGACTTACTCTAAGTGCTCCTCATATAACGGCATAGTAAAGTGTGATTGCATTGTACAGTCCAGGCCCCCCAGCACGGTCCATTTTGTTCTTGGTGACAGAGTCCTGCCAAGCACCACAGTAGAGACAAATGGCTCTGTTACTACTGGGACTCTGCAGACAGACTTTAGGTCCTTTAGGTTTGTTCACTGTCTGGCAAACAACACGCTGGGAAATGCTAACCTCACACTCTCTTTACCTGTTAATGGTAAGTAAAAATGTCAAAAATAGAACATAAATTCTTTTTATTCAACATTTCCATGACAGTATGTTTTTCTTTCTTCAGACAACATGCAATATATCTTTATTGCCTCTGGAACAGGTGTCATTTTGCTCATTATTTTGATAGCTACTGCTGTCGGAGTTAAAAAATGGTGAGTCATTAAACAAATTATTGTAATATCATTAAAGGTAATGCCAAAAAACTCAAACAAAAACACCCAAACATATTTCTGCTAGCACGCGGAGATCAGGAGAGACACCACCATCTGACCTGACCACAATGAAGTCAGAGAGACCTGTAGAGATCCCTCATTATGCCCCAGCAAGGAGGTATACATTCTGCACCTTAATTAGCAAACAAACAAAACTTTTGATTAAATGTAACCTAAGAAGGAGTGACTGAACTTCATTTTCATGTAGATAAGAAAAAACCTTGTGTGCTTTTCTTTATTGTTTCTACAGGAAAGAGAACTATGAGGATGCCCATTGCAATGACATTTACACCAATTTTCATGTATATGGCAACGTAGGGGTGAGTTAGGTTTTCTTCATTTGTTATGTGCCTGCATCAAACAATGGAATGAATTAAACTTATTTTTCTATGCAGACTGATTTGGATGAATCAGTATACGCCAATGTGTAACATCTGTGAAAGACCAGCTGCAGTCCATGTTTGTGTCTTCAGATGGAAGTCAAGGAAAATGTTAAAAAAAAAATCCTTATGCTATTTTCATCTTAATCACATATGATTCCAGTTGTCATTTAAGTAGTTTTATATCAGTTGTACAGGGAAGGGAGATTGATAGTGATTCTGTCTATTTGTCTGTCTGTCTCATTTCCATGTATTCCAGTTTTATGGGTATATATATATTTTTGTAGGTTGTGTATCCTTGAGGTGAAAATGTGTATATGTGCGTATGTGTATATACGTATGTATGGATAGACAGAAACATATATGTATATATAAAAAAAAAAAAAAAAAATTACACATGACATATAATGTAATTGCAAGGAGGTATTTTTGTAGTCTATTGATACTATATAGTGGAAAAGGGGTGGGATTAAATAAGCTTATGCTTCTTCCTGCTCCTTTTTGAACATGAACTTTATTTGGAGTTGTGGTTGCTCGTTTTCCTTTTGTTTTGCTTTGTTCATTTGTCTCTTTTAATTCTATTTTGTTGTACTTTTTCAACATGTTCAAAATAAAGATTCAATCAACTCATATGTTACAGTGAAAGTGTTATCATAGTCTGTTATTAAGTAAGGATTTTGCTCATCTCGCTTGTGGAAGGTGACATCCATTTGTATGGTTCATTTCTTTTAAATAGGGAGTGTTTAGTGGTTGTGAAATTAAAGCAATTTGTCTTTCTGGGATTGTGTACCAACTTCAACACAGAATGCAGATAAGCACACTGTAGTGTATGAGTGTGATTGGTATTCTTGGTGTCTAATATCTTTAGGCATCAACTAAATACAGGAAACCCTGTATTGACTATAACTTGAGGTACAGTCATTCTGCTTAAAAAAATAAAACAACAACAACAAAAAAAACAGAAAAAGTATTTAAAATGTGTTTAAAATGTTACATCTTTTTTAAATCAAACTCATAATTTACAGCTGTTCGAAAACATCTTTGCTCCCTTCCCGATTTCCTATTTTTTGTGAGTTTTCCACACTTAGATGTTTCAGATCAAACAAATGTAAATATTAAACAAAGGTAACATATGTGCTAGCAGCACAGATGGAGCACTTGGCGAGACACAGGAGGCAGCTGACCACAGGCAGTTTTTGTGACACGAAAGAGTCCACCCAGACCGATTCTATGAGTTTTGTACAGGTGACTCGTGTCATTCAGAGCAGAGACTTGCAATGATTCAGCCAAGGTGATTAGAAGAATGCTGGGCTCTTTTGCTAATGATTGATCAAGGAACCTTTGTTCAGCTCCAGGGCAATCAGGGCATGACAAAAGTGAGTGTGAGTGTTAAAGGTGAGTTCGACCAGGCACCTAGGTTGTGGTAGGGAAGCTTCATTTATTTTGCCCGCTAGTATCTCTACAGTTACTGGCAAGCAAAATCTTCTGGCCACAAGGGACAGGTGGTAATGACGTGCCCCTTTCTGCCACCATAAATACTCACTGACCATCAGCCACCTTCTCCTTACTGAGGGTCAGAGGCAAGCCCACCAAGCTGCATGGGCTGTGCTTGGGCATTTGTAGGCTTGCTTCTCCCTGGGCTGTGCTCCTCCAAGTCAGGTCCTCCAAACTCCCAAGGAGAACCCGCTAACTAGTTGCTGGAACAGGACAGGAATCTGCTGGGTCCATTAATGACTGGATTTCTTCATCAGTTTTGCTGACTGGTGGAAAAACAGGACCCAAAACTATGACTTCCACAACAGGGACCGTGAGTTTATTTACAGTGTAAAACCAAATTGAAAACAGTCCAGCAAAACGTGATTCCCTCCATAATGATCGTGCCGGCTTCTTTCACACGTGCTCTCCACAGTCCCCTCAGAAATATTTACAAAAACTAAGAGTTCTCTCCAAAATTCCACAGTTTTCATGGGCACACAAGGAGACAGAAGTTAGTTTTCTTTACCAAGACAAGACATGATAAGATCACCTTTTGCTAAGGCAAAGGTTTCATTAACTATTGTCAATCAATGTTCCAACAACAACTGAAGATCAGCCACTTTGTTAAATAGTGCCCAGGGATGAGTTCATCAGCTGCAGGTGAGTGTGATTATCAGTAGGTTCAAGGAAACAGAAACAGAAATGGCAGGTCAAGCCAGCAAGAACAGAGGGGCCATGACAACTGCTCAAGTTTAATTTGTGAATCTGCGAATTCAGTCAAAACTAAGGGCAGTGGAGATCTGTGTACAGCGAGAAAAGAGAATTTAAACAACCAATTAGCTAAAAGTCAACTGAATTCTTGAGAAGAAAGGTCACCCTTTAAAGAGCCAGGCCAAAGCAAAGCAATCTACTGCAAGAGCTCACATTCAGGTCACTCATCAAGCTGGATTTTGTTCAGGTGTATTTGCTGAAAAAAAAAAGTTTCTAGCACTGGTAACACTAGTGAGCACCAGCAACACATTCTAGAACAGTGGCTCTCTGTAGGATGCATACCACTGGTGGTATGTGGGCTCCCTCTAGTGGTACGCAGGAAGCCTAAAAAAAATGTAAGATTAAATAATATACCATGTTCTGATTGAGGGATTTCTGAAAAATTACAACGTACAGCTCTGCTATCACTTCCGACATGAAACTAAACAGCAGTGACATTTGTAGGGTTACTGAAGTTGGGCTAGCTGGTATATAATGATGTGCTATGTGGTGGCTAGTTACACAGCTGTGGTTAGCATAACATAAACACATTAGCACACTGAAGCTGGAGGATGAACAGTAACTTTTTTCCACTCGATAAAAGTTCATGTCAGGGTTCCCGATGGTTAGGGACAAAGCAATTGCACGGATGATGTAAACAGACCAAACTTCAGTCAGGAGAACAACTGAGATAATCCATCCACAACATGAGGTTAGTCATTAATATACTGCTGCATGGGCTGGGCTGTAGTTACATTGTAAGGTTTTAAAAACTGACCTTTAAAATGAAATAGTGGTACTATAAACTAAGATAGGCTGACAGTGATCCCTGACTGTTTTTATGAGCTTGTTGAGATTAAATAGATCACGATGCAAAGCATTAAAACATGTTAAAAACACAACATGTTAACACATCCTGTTTATGACAGTTAAAATATATAACATTCATATAAGACATAAAATTGTCTTGTGTAAATTGTATGTGGTGTTAAATTGACCTATACTTTAATGTCGGTCATAAAGTAAGGTCATAAGGTTATGTACTTAAGTAAAAGTACATAATTCTTCTGTACGTTTAGTTAAGTATACTTTTTGAATACTTAACTTACAATAGTAAGTCCAATAAGATGTATTTATATTATTATTAAGAGTCAGACTTTAAAGTGGTTGAGTAGAAAAGCTATATACAGTAAGAACAAGTTGATTTACTAAACTCTGCATTTGTTTTTTTGAAAAAGTGGGGTCCACAAACGACTGAATTTACAACAGATCAACAAGAGGAAACTCAACTCATCAAAACCACAAACAGGCCTTGTAGTGTTAGATTAAATATGTAAAGGGTCATTCATAGTAACCACAACCCCATCAAGGGTGGTTTTCTTATGAAGAGGAAATGAGCCTGTTGATTTAAAATATGGGTGAATGGGTGTTTTGTTCTTTTACACACACACACACACACAAACACACACCAACACCAACCATACATAATATATATATATATATCATATATATATATATATATATATGTATAATATATATTAATAATAATATTATAAACACCCAGCACGCCCCTGCGGGCGGTTTATCCTTCAAGCTCGGGTCCTCTACCAGAGGCCTGGGAGCTTGAGGGTCCTGCGCAGTATCTTAGCTGTTCCCAGGACTGCGCTCTTCTGGACAGAGATCTCCGATGTTATTCCCGGGATCTGCTGGAGCCACTCGCCTAGCTTGGGAGTCACCGCACCTAGTGCTCCGATTACCACGGGGACCACCGTTACCTTCACCCTCCACATCCTCTCGAGCTCTTCTCTGAGCCCTTGGTATTTCTCCAGCTTCTCGTGTTCCTTCTTCCTGATATTGCTGTCATTCGGAACCGCTACATCGATCACTACGGCCGTCTTCTTCTGTTTGTCTACCACCACTATGTCCGGTTGGTTAGCCACCACCATTTTGTCCGTCTGTATCTGGAAGTCCCACAGGATCTTAGCTCGGTCATTCTCCACCACCCTTGGGGGCATCTCCCATTTTGACCTCGGGACTTCCAGGTTATACTCGGCACAGATGTTCCTGTACACTATGCCGGCCACTTGGTTATGGCGTTCCATGTATGCCTTGCCTGCTAGCATCTTGCACCCTGCTGTTATGTGCTGGATTGTCTCTGGGGCATCTTTACACAGCCTGCACCTGGGGTCTTGCCTGGTGTGATAGACCCCAGCCTCTATGGATCTTGTGCTCAGAGCTTGTTCTTGTGCTGCCATGATTAGTGCCTCTGTGCTGTCTTTCAGTCCAGCTTTGTCCAGCCACTGGTAGGATTTCTGGATATCAGCCACCTCCCTATTCGTGGTTACCGGCAGGCTGTTCAGATGTTCGCCTCATTCGGTTCCGTATACACTGAGCATTCGTTTGTGTTCGTGATGTCATTTCCACCACGGGGAATACCAGCCCCGCCCCTCGCTAGCAACACTAGTGTGGACTGAAACCTCGCTGTAGTTTTTCATGCAGTGGCTCTATCCTTTGCATCCCGAGTACTGATAAGCTAGGTTATAGCGTTTGTTACCATTCGCTGACTAACTTCCGACTTGCATATTGGTGTATTCTAGCGTTATGGTTCCACGTGATAGGTCTTTAATGTCTTATTCAATTGCCTTCTGTACCTCTCTGACCCCCTCTGTTATCATCGACTACCCCGCCGAACGATTCCGATGTTTGCTGTTCGGGGTGTGGATCGCACACAGGCACAGCATTAGTATATAGTACATGTAATATGATATATTCAATGCTGTATTATTCTGTTCTACGATCGTGTTGACGCTCATATCTGCTCTACTCCGCCTGGCTGACACTGTCGAGCGCAGATCCACTGAGCGCTCAACACAGACAGCATAGTCAGAAGGAAGAGCAGGGCAAGCTAGCAAGACAGAAGTTAACCTGAAAGCACTAGTGGGAACACAACGAATATGACTGCACATTTACGCCGACATCATCCTAGTGCAAAGACAAAAACAACAAGCATGCTACTAACTTTAGCCGAGTCATTTAGACAGCTGTTAGCACATGATTCTCCTTATGCTGCTGAGAATATAGCCCAGAAGAAGCGGATAGTATAGCTTTTATTTTGGAAAGAGACATTTCTCTGTAATAAACTCTCTTTTCCAAAGATGAGTGATTCCTCAATCAGATACAGGGCTTGCAATATTTTTTTCAGTCGGGCTACCAAAATCTATCTCTTCCCTGCCCGTCGGGCTATTGTAGGAAGGAAAAATATATGTCAATGCTTTTGCATTCTTTCAGAAATGTAGCTGGGTAATTATGTCATTGGCATCGGTGAGCCACTGTCAATATGTGACATATTGAAATCGCGTTTGAATTTGCGCTTGTTTTTTTGCTTTCACTTTGCAATCGTGCGAACTGTGTATAGAGAGCGACAGCACTGATTGGTGAGTGATGATAATTTGTGCACCAATTCCTCTGACATCGTCTTATTAATCGTTAGCTTACTATGCAAACATGACAAGTGAAATCTCCCGCAGCAAGCTTAAACATGTGAGAGGTTGATCGCGCAGAGAATCGCTGAGCTTATGTGAGTGCGTGTGTAAAAGCAGCAGTATATATTTTAGTTCTGCTGAGCCAAATAAGACAGGTCAGGGTGAAGAAGTGACAGCCAAAGAAAAGCTTACCACAAAACGGAGAAGTTATGACAAATCAGACTATAAGGCAAAAAGAAAGTGCAGCTTTATGGTTTCATGGACAAAAGAATTTCTGTGGCTGCAATATGATGAGCTAAATAACCAGGGCTGCACATAAGTGGTCCGCAGGTGCGCATTCGCTGTCAAAATAAAAACGCACAAGGGTTAGGGTTAAATTTAAAAACTGTACTTTTGAGTTAAAATATATATTTATAATTTTAATAAATGACAAATTAAAAAGGCATGAACATTTTTTTTGTATCGAAAAAATATCGAACCGTGACACCAAAGTATCGAACCGAACCGAACCGTGAATTTTGTGTATCGTTGCACCCCTACTAAAGACCTATAGTATGTGGTTTATTATATAATATATATATATATATCTATATATATATATATATACAATCTTTACACAAATTAGACACAAAGATGGCCAAAAAAAAAAACCCGCCTGCGCAACTGTACCCAACTGTATACACGTCTAACTGTATCTCTTTGTTATCATACTACAGCGGGATAAGATTCATCTCTTATATTACATTTAATATTCAGCTCTTAATCCCAGAGGTAAAGATGCTCATGTATATCTTATACACATAACATCAGTTAATTTAAAGTGTAGAGATAGAAGTTATTTATTGGTCATGTCATGCACTGGGATCACTGGGCTGTCATATTAGGACAGTTATGGTGCCTCATTGGCATTTCATAAATCTGAAAGTAGACTTAAAGTAGAAACACCTTTAACCTCAGACAATGCTGTCATAAAGCACCTGTCAATTAATATGTGCATGTAGCCTTGACATTGCTGTCATCTTGTGGCCGCAGTTTGCTATTGTCGCTGAAAGTTTCACTTCTTTCAGTCTGCAGCTCTCTCAGTTTTACAAACTGACGAAATGCCTCGATAATGGAATCGGAATCACTAAATTCTTATCAATTCCCATCCCTACCACCTTACCACTTTAATCACACTAAATCTTTTTCTGACGTGTGGCATAGTAACAGAACATTTAACGTTTTTTTTCCTAAAAACCCTCTTTTGTCTGATCATTTCCTAATAATATTTGAATTTACAATAATGGATTATACAGCACGTGGCCCTAAATTGTATATGTGGAAGAGAATGAATGGATGTTCTACACGGCACTTGGGAATATTTTTCATTAAAGTTAATTTCTTTCTTAAAGTGCTCTAAATAAGTTTAAGGATAAAATGTTATCTTCTTCAATGCCACGTGCCAACACAGTGCAAAGCAGCTACCTAAACTGTACTCCCACAGAGGTCAAATATGTCATTAAGAGTCTAACAACTCACCACATACAACTCTGAATACTGTGGCTACTCTGACGAAGCCAGAGAAAGATAAAAAGTACTTGACTCGATGGTATTACTCTTAAATGCACACCCTAAAGCAGATAACGACTTAAGCTTCAGAGGAAAGAACGTCTCACTAATTTAGAAGATCTTCATCTTTGTAGATAGTCTTCATCTGCAAAGATGTTGCTCTCTCCATGACACAGAAGAGGAACTGTAATTATGGAAGGAGTATATAACTTCAGTGTTGACCTCTCTGCACCAGCTTTCTGTTCCTAACAGGATCCAATTTAAAATTTTACTCGTTTTTAAATCACTAAATGGCTGAACCCCTTCTTACCTGTCTGAGCTCCTGTTATGCTCCAGAAAGAACCATGAGGTTCAGCTCAAAACTAATATTATCCATCCCATGGCCTAAACTTAAATCTCATGGTGACAGAGCCTTCGCTGTGGCAGGTCCCAGACTCTGGATTAGTCTTCCTCTAATTATTAGATCTGCACAAACGCTGAAACATTTTTAATCTTTATTGGAGACACATTTTTATGGAATGGCTTTTTGCACACGTTGACCCAAATATTTTGTTTTAATAGCCTTAGTTGTTGTTATTTTAGTTGTTTTTATTGTCTTATTGTATTATTTCTTTCTTTTACATTTTATTGCATCATTGTTGTGCATTTTACTTATTTTAGTTGCATTTCAGTTTGTAAAGCACTTGTGCAGCATGAGCTGTTGGAAATATGCTATATAAATAAACTTAACCTTGACCTTGGCCTTCCGTTAAATCGCCATTCTATCCTTCAGTCCAACATGCGTAATGTCCATTTGGCTGTTTCCCATCTCTTCTGCACATTGTCCTCCTGCCTGATCCCTTTGCACCAGTCCTCTGTGAGTACTAAGAACATATTTTCCTTTTGGCTCTCGGAGGAGGCAGACACACTTTTTCTCCTCTCCTCTCTCCCTTATCTTCCCTGCTTAGTTCTTATGTCCTTGTCTAGTCTTGTGTTTTTTTGTATTACTTTCCCTGGAACCCACTGTCTGTCATGTTTCGGCTGTGTGGCAGGCAGGAATTGGACCCAAACGCAAACTCCCGGAGACAGAACTTGAACTCAAAAGCACAGCTTTATTGCTGGAAAACAGCTCACAAACAATATAAAACTAAACTGGGAAAAGCTAATTATAATGTAGACTAGGAGACACGGGGAGAATAACAGAAAGCATGAGGGAGAACGCGACACAGAACTGAGGGAGACGCGGACTAAATACAGAGGGTTAACGAGGGAAGTGGGAGCACACGGGGAACACAGCTGACACAGATAATCGTAACGAGACAGGGCAGGAGTGAACACAACATGACGCATACTGACGAGAGACTGTCAAAGTAAAACAGGAAGTACACAGAGGTTCAGACAGGAGGAGAGAGAGAGAGCACAGACATAACGGGCTGGGGAAAACATTGAATGACACAAGGAGGGGAGACGAGGGCTCACAGATACACAGAGGGGCACACAGGGGGTAAAAGTCACAAGGGGAAATCAAATAAGGAACAACTTAACAGAGCAACCCAGGAACCATGGCCTAAATAAAGAACAAAATACAAAAATACATGAAAACTAAGAATGCTGGGCCAACATGGCCCAGGATCATAACACTCTCACAGTCTGTTTCTAAAACCTAAAGAGAATTATGGATTTGATCAACTGGTCTCTGAATGCTATTGACACCCTTTTCTCAACGAGAAGTCTGGGCTCTGGGAGAGCCCGAGTGCCCTGGAGGGACTTTCCCTGCCGGATACACGATGGACGGGTGGCAGGAATGGAGGGTCGTGTGCCTGGCGGGACTGTCGATCGAGGACGCTGAAGATATCTACCTATTCGGAACCATGATAACAGGGTTCTTGCTGATCGGAGCTGGCTTGGCCCTGGCTTATCGGAGAATTAAGAAAGCGGAACCGGCTGTTCAAACCCCCCCAAGGCTGCCCGCTGGGATTGAAACGATGGGACGAGGCGCGACTTCTCAGAACAGGCTCATTGAGAGCAGCATGGTTAAGACCTTGGAGACGCTTACAGCTGCCGTGAATACTCAGAATAACACCTCTGAGCATATATTGGGTTACATCAAGGAGAGGCCTGCTCAGAATAACACCTTTGAGCGAAAGTTGGATTACATCGTGGAACAGCTCACTGCAGTCGTGAGTTCTCAGAATCGGCTCTCTGAGCAAAAGAATGACAAGACCACGGAACGCAAGTTTGATACCATCATGGGGAAGCTCGCGGTTCTCCAACGGGAGATTGAGAGACCAGTGTCGGAGTGTTAAAGAACAGCTTTGAAATTCTCATGAGTTGTTGCAAAAGAAAAATTACCATCATAATCCGGCTACCCCTTCGGCGCCAGCTGTGGGCTCAAGGCTGGAGCCGAACAAAAACTCCCTGATAACGACTGTGTTGAGTCTGTTCCTTCCCATTCCCTACAAGGCCACCTGGGTTGGCTGGAAGACTGTTTACTTAGCCTGGCAGGGTGAAGGACGTTGTCTCAGCTGAACTATGGACACGCACACACATACATATAGTGATACTGATAAGCACTCACTGACGCATCACCCTCCCTACCCCGGATCCAACGCCACCTCCAACGCTTACCTCCCCTCTGATGTGGACATCGGGTGAGTTGGAGGCGCAGTCGAAAGATTGCGGCGGTCCCAGATCAGATGTACACACTGGAACTCTTTCCCATGTTGCTTGTCTGTGTTTATTGTGCTATGGTGTGTTGATATCTGTGCATTCCTGTATTATCCTTTTGTGTTACACATTTTGATGTTTTTTTCCTCGCTGTCTCCCCAATGTAATGTTTGTGTATTGTATGTATGGTCGGCAAGGTCTGTCATCTCGGTTGTGGGCAAAAGACCTGCAACTGACAAATAAAGGCTCTCTCATCTCATCTCATCTCATCTCATCTCATCTCATCATCCCATATGGAAAAGAAATAGTAAAAACTTATATGTGATTACTCATGAAAGTGGCCACTTTCTCATTACTTTCATACATTGTTTTAGTAAG
>NW_024583993.1:0-1885 GCF_018398535.1 Haplochromis burtoni
TCACTTCCTATAACTCAGCCACTTGTTCCTCACACCTCCCATTTCTCATTTGAAATAACCTTTGGATACCAATCACCACTGTTCCCAGAGAACGAGTTGGATTTAGCTCTTCCATCTGCGCAACACCATGTGAAATGCACTCAGCGTATACAGGTGTGTACCTGGGAGCCTTTGCTCCGTGCTTCGAGGTCTGCTCCCAGGTATTAACGAAGTCAAAGCACTGCCATGCAAGTTCGCACCCCGTTACATAGGCCCTTTTGAAATTGAAACTATTATCAACCCACTAGCCATTAAACTTAAATTGCCTACAGTTCTTCGCATTCATCCTACTTTCCATGTCTCAGCCTGCTGCCCTTGCGTGCTATAGCATAGAGGATGGCACTGGCCACAAAAGATTTGTAAAAATATCCTGAGGATTGTATGACAGATGTTGAAAGACCTCAGCCACCTCAAAAATTAGAGACAACTCTGGCCCTTCCTGTAGAGTGGAGTTGTGTTTTTAACCCATTCCTGTTTGTTATCCATGTGTACTTCACTGTGTTTGTAGTCCTCCACAATGTCCACATCGTCCCACTGGATTGAAATAGTGGTCCATGGTTTCATAGTCCTTAAAAGTCCACAATCAAGTCAGGTCACTTTCAGCTGCAGATGATTCTGTTTGCACTACGTGACAAAGGAATGAACCACAGCCTGGTACTCATCACTCTCACTGACGCATCCAACCACCGAGGAGTCATCAGAAAGTCACAATCACAGTGCTCGCCGGCTGGCTCAGATAGGCATAGACACGACTGAGCATGTAGATGATTGCAAGGCGAAATTAACACACATGACAGATGGAATGACGCACAAAAGGGTAACCTGTAAACAAGAAGAGGAGACAAAACACAAACGGAGTAAGAGAGACACGAAGAGAGACAAAGCCATCACTGAGACACATAAAGGATGAGGGAGACTTAAACACAGGGGATATGACAGACTCAAACACTGAAGACACGACACTATAATCACCATAGTGGGGAAGGCACAGACATGGAAGGAACCTAAACAGATAAGAACTAAGTAAGAAAACCTGGGGAACATAATACAAAAAGGCATAAAACTTAAAATGCTGGATCAAAAGACCCAGAACCAGGACAGGACCATATATAATGCAAATGCTCTTTCAAACATATAAAACACATTGTACTCCTTTTTAGAAGGAATATCAGAATTTTTCTAAAGACTTGAACCATTATTATTTTATATTTTAACATGGATTTCAGTGCTTTATTATATCAGCACATTTTTAACCTGGTTACAAAGAATTATTATTAAATCGATTAAAGAAAATCAGGAAAATGTAAACTAACAAACAAAACAAAAAACATTTATTGAATAAATCAATAGGCTAACACATAATAAATCCTGTTTATTTACAAATAACCTATATTCATATGTATCATGTTGATAACAACAATGTTTATATTTATAAATAAAAAAAAGTCACATTTATTAATCATGTAAATAAACAGCATTTATCATAAACATCCACATGATATCCGAAAGAAATTATCCAGTTCAAATGACGTTCACATTTTGAACATCGACGTCCAGGTTGGGTCATGGTTGGACGTCAAAATTGTGGACCAAGTTCAAATGTCTACAGATGTCCAGAGAATTGGTCATGGACCGACAGACCCAATATAAACATGATCTGCACATCTATCTGACGTCCAATATTTAGTAGAGAGAATCTGACTGTCATGATCTGGATGTCTGAGCTTCCGTGGTATCCGGCCATGGGCAGGGCCTACAGCCTCCCTCACCTGGAGCTGATTGAGTCAATTAGGCTGGAGATTTAAGCTCCTTCCTGACGCTGTTTCCTCGCTAGTTCACCAACAAC
>NW_024583993.1:1905-5092 GCF_018398535.1 Haplochromis burtoni
AGGACAGCCGACACACACCACTAATCCCACCTGGACCACAACACCTCTCCTTCAACACTTCATCTCCCACCTGCACAGTAAGACAAAGAAATTCATAGCCTCCACTCTCTCCAGAACTCCTCACTGGCTACCATTTTAACACTGCTCTCCTCTCTTCCAGCAGGTACCTAATCACCAGTCCAGCTCCCGTTGCTTTCTTGGACCCGTCACTCTGCTTTTACTCCTCTCTCCGAGCCAAGACCTCACGCCCTGTTTATCAAGCCTTTAGTCGAGTGCCATTGTAAACACTATCCTTGTGCTGGTTAATAGAACACTGTTGAAACATTTCCTCAGCCTCCGCTTTGGTTCTGCACGTGGGTTCAGTTTTGGCACTTGGCCTCCGGCCGTTTTGTGACACTGACAGGGAGGTGGAGAGAGGGAGCAATCGCATACAAGAATATCAGCAGAGCAGGGAATCGACATGGATATGGACTAAGGCTATGTGCACCCTGCAGGCAAAAGCGCATCAAATCGGACTTTTTGACCCTATGCTCCCCATATCCCATCATGGTATGACAGTTTGAACAGCATAAATTAGATATTTTCAAATCCGACCTGGGTCACTTTCATATGTGGTACTGAATCCGATACATATCTGATGTTTTAGAAAGCGACTGCTGTTTGAATGGTCATGTCACATTAAATCAGTCTTTTACGTCACTGACACAAGACAGAAGCCAGTTATCAGTGCTGAAGACGACAAACCAACCCCACCACTCCTGGTTCCGACTCCGTGTCCATATATACCTCTGCACGGAGGTAGCAGCCACTGCTCCAAACAAGGCCATTGTTAAAGCACGCTCTCTTTTTTCTCAGTGATCCTTCTTTCTGTAATTAATTTGTCAAAATTCTGTCAGTTACGACTGTGCAGAAATTGATAGACTGCTGCAACAACACCTACTAGCTCTGTAGCCGCCATTTTTACTTCCGAAACAGAGCGCGTTGTGTGTGACGTCTTCTTTTGCGATGCGGGCACGCGTTTGAGGGCCGTGAACCGTTCACACTAGAGCGCGTTTGCTGTCACATTTTATTGTAGTGTGAACAACCAGACAAAAAAATTCAGATGATCAAAAACAAGTAATTCATGAAGGTTTTATATTGTGCACATACATCAACTGTCAGTCAGTCATTATGGGTGTTTTTGAGTGCTTTAGGTGGAACTCTTATGTCCGTTTGGCCGTGGAGGCTAACACTGCTTGTGATCGTTTTAATTACAAAAATCCTTCTCCACATGAAAATGTTGATTTCTGTCTTCTAAATGTATGTAGAATATTCATATTAATGTATTTGTATGTTGTTATTTCACTTCCACTACATGGACTTAACAGAGAAATCAAGAGACCCTCCTTTATCAAACAGATTGTAAATAATTATAGTTATGATTATAATCAATGAGGACATCATTCTTTGTTATGTTAAATGTTGAAAAAAAACTAACGATTTTTCCATTAAATCAAACTTTAATCAATGAATTTTCTTTATTCCAGGATATCCCTTATAATCGCGTGGCAAAAATATCAACCTAGGCTAAGAGAATCTGAGTGTTTAGAACAGAACAAGACTGTTGATGAAAACAGCAGGCACACAGTAACATCAAGCAGCACGGTTTAACCTGAACACATTAAAAATGTCAAAAAAAGGGGGGGGGGGACTTTAAATATTTAAATATCTTTCTATCAACAAAGCATTCTTACTTTACTGCTGCTGTGATGATAATAAAGCAACAGTATGAGTGTGAGGCATGTAAGTCAGAAAGGGTTAAGCATGGTTTGATGGTCTGCAGAAAGAAACCTTATGCACAATGAATTGGTCATTTGAAACCATAAATTCTTTATCCAGGTTTCTGGAAAGTGCCAGACTTGATTTTTGTTGGACTGACCTGATGAGGGCAGCAATGCGCCTTTGATACTTCCAGTCTACCGGAAGTTCAATAGAAGAAGAATAGCGGAAATGATGCCGTTCAGCGCTTGCATCGTGAATGAGTTTTGTTTGAAGAATTTAGTTTGAATGTATCGGTTGTTGTAGCAATAATGTCTTCAGTTCTTCATCTGAGAGAGTTTATAGAGGGGAGATTAACTGCTGCCGCAGAACAAATCTTCTCAGAGTTTGAAAAAACGATCGTCCGGTATGAGGAGGAGATCAGTCGGCTAAGACTGCTGGATATCAGACCCGGGATAAAGTCACACAGTACAGGTGTGGGGATTTCTGTTATTAGTAGTAAATTCATGCGTTGATTTACAATAGTTTTTAATATAATCAGCCAATTACATGACAGCAGGCAATGCATTTCGGCATGCAGACGTGGTCAAGATGACCTGCTGTTAGTTTAAAGTGAGCGTCGTTTTGGGGAGGCCAGTTGGATTTAAATTACTTTGAGCGTGGTGTGGCTGTTTGTGCCACACTGGCTGTTCTCAGTGTTTCAGAAACTGCCGATCTGCACAAACGTCTGTATGATTTAGAGAGAGTGGTCCGAAAAGAGAAATTACCTAGTGAAGGCAGTTCTTTGTTTATGTCAGAGAAGAATGGGGAGACTGCTTCAACCTACAGGAAGGCAACAGTAGGTCCAATTATGACTTTTTGCAACCAAGATATGCAGAAGAGAATCTCTGAATACACATAACTAGCATTGTGTACCTAATAAAGTGACCACTGAGTGTGCATTGATTAGTAAAATATTAGAAAATTAGCATTAACATATACCGGCCTTCTTAAAATGCTGTAGGTTTTCATTATCATATTCTAATCATCCTGTTGTTCATTTGTTTGTATGTTTTTTTTCTTTTATTTATTTATTTATTTTACATTGTGTGGTAATCACTGGCAGTCACATCTAAAAATTGGACCACAGTTGTGCAGCTGCAGGGTTAATAACATCACCCAATCAACAAATGACTATGAGTAAATGTTTCTCTGGCAAAGTCTGCAAGAATGGAAGAATCCATGAAACCATGAACTTAATTCTCCATAGGTGACTATTGTCACTATTTTCTTGTGTCCTTTTGTTGAACACGAAGGTCTGGATGAGCAGCAGGTCTGTGACCAGGAGGGGAGCTCCAGTCTCAACCAGCAGGACCCAGAGCCTCCACAGACTAAAGAGGAACAGGAGGAAACCTGCAGCAGTGAGGAAGGAGAGCAGCTTGAACTGAAG
>NW_024583993.1:5112-13086 GCF_018398535.1 Haplochromis burtoni
AATAAAATATATAATTTTACAACATTACATGTAAAGAGTCAAGTGGAAGTTTTTCTAAAGTTATTTAATGATATTTATATTATGGAAGCAGATTTTTGACATTTTACCTTTTTCTCATTTTCAGATATAATAAACGCGCACAAAACAAAAGCAAACGGCCAGAACACAAAGCTGGAAAACCCACCCGATTTACAAAAATCAACTCAAAATTCTCCCACACAACAGAACCTCCGCTATTCCTCGCTGGCTCCAAATCTCTCAGTAGAATGATCAGTGGTTCGCTGTCACCATCAAAACACTCCACAAATCCCATGAATGATTCGCTTCCTTATAAACCATTGAATCAGATACCGAACCAGTTAGGCTCTAAATGAAGCTTCGAACGTCACTGATCACGTGACTCCAAACGAATCAAGCTTCGACACAGTGCTTCTGAAGCAGTTTGTTGATTTTTTTTGACACACGCACCGGAGCTTCAGCTTCAAGCGGGCCATCACTAGTCTCCACCAGTTCTCAGCCAGTCTGTCAGCTACCTTGTGGTTGTCACCAGGTCATGTAAAAGTTCTGTTCTATGTTATGATTGAAATTGACTTGACTTGACTCTCTTCTCCCTCCAAGTGGTCACGCCACGAGCCCATGTCACTTACCTCAATACCTTAGAGTTACTTACCTCTTCCATTGGCTGCTGATCTCACTCTCTGGAATACTGACCTGTCTGGCATCACGCTCCTCTGGATTTCCACCATCTCATCTGCTTCTTCTCCTGCCCACCAGTTTCTAATACTCCTGGAAAACAGATTAGAAGTTGTTTTCTCCTGGTCACTCACTCCGATTTTCCCTCCGATCATTAACTTTTCTCTCCTCTGTTGCAGTGCCTTTTACCCTGATATCCATTATCACTCACACGGCAGAACCAGAGCTCCTAGACTGATACCACGTAGCCATAATTGTAAATACACAACAAAGTAGTGAAAAGCAATTCTTGCCTCTGCAATGTGTCTTGCATTTGGATCCACGCTCTCTTTCTCATAGGCCACTTGGCCCTAACACTTGAGCTGTCTCATATTGCTAGGCAGCGCTGGGTTGTCTTCTTTGAATGTTGCAGGGATATTAGTAGCCATTGTAATCTCTCTCTCTCACTCTTCTGGTTCAAATCCTTGGGTTTTCCCCTTTTCTATTTCTTTTATCTGGATGTTAAATTTAATTAACTTACAATTTGTTTATGCATTTCCTTTTAGGTTGTTCTCATTTTAGTGTTAGTTTTTTTGTTTTTATTAGTATTATCAATTCTTTGTCTACTTTTTTGAAAATCGTGAATATTAGTTTATTCTTTATCATTGCTCTGATCTTTATTTTAATCAATTGATCCCTTTTTTATTTCTTAATTGTTTATAAATGTATAATTTTTATTTTTATTTTTATTTATTACTTCTAATATAAGTTCCATCTGTTCCGACCAGGGCTGTGGGGTGACCTGCAGTATCAGCCTCCTTCCACCAGATAGAGGCAGATACAATAGCACTTTAGCTCAGTCCTACCACTAGTTGACACTAATTCACTCACATGTTTTCGTAAGTGAATTCAGTAATTCACCTAGCAGCGGCCCCTGTCCGTGAGATCTTAAACACTCACCTCTGGCAGAGCTTCGACAGCATTCAGAGGGAAACTGAGTTTGAATGGACCATCTTCAGGACCTTTACTGCTGAGGCTGCTGCACTGAGCTGTGGACCGTGTCATGGTGGTAAACCCCGAACCAGCTGGTGGACATCAGGCTGAGGAATGATTATGAGATTATGTCATGCTGTCATAAATAGGGATGGGTATCGAAAACCGGTTCTTGTTGAGAACCGAGAAGAGACCATGATCCTAAGGTGAGATACCACATCCATCATGCCTTCACTGCTGACAAACTGGGCCTCTCCGAGCACAGTTATCCGGTTAAGGCACTCATGCAAAAATATGCACACCTGCAGGGACTCCCACTTTCCCCTGTCGACAGGGTGCAGCCTTTAGTCCTTATTGGCTCAGACTTCCCTCATCTGCTTGTCCCAACGAAGCCTGTACGGTCTGGCCCTCCTGGGGGTCCATTGGCAGTCTGTACCCGCCTTGGATGGGCTCTGCAGGGTCCAGCTAACTTAACCCAGTTCGCTGTGGAAGAGCAACAGTGTCTCTTTACTGGGTCCCCAAACAATGATCTCCTTCAACATGTAGAACGATTGTGGAAGACAGATGTACTCCCATACACAAATGTGAAGACCGCGACACGTTCTAAGGAAGATCAGAAAGCACTTGAAGCTCTTGAGCAGCGCACAACCAGAGTGCAGGTGGAGGGAGTGACAAGATATGCAACGCCCCTCCTCCGTCGCAAAGACAGTCCTCGCCTCTGGGCACCCAGACTGGCCTTGCTACCACAGCTACGGAGTACTGAACGTCGGATAGCGAGAGACCCAGGGCAGGCTGAAACCTATTGTCAGGAAGTGCATAAACTGGAGGTGGTAGGCTATGTTGAGAAACTATCACCTGAGAAGGTGGATTGTTCGGGCGAGTCATGGTATCTACCCCACCATGTAGTTCACCACAACAACAAGGCTAGACTTGTATTCAACTGCTCATACCAATACAACGGGCTCAGCCTCAACAGCCAGTTGCTTCCAGGTCCAATTCTGGGACCTTCACTGCTTGGGGTCCTCCTCCGCTTCAGGGAGCATACTGTGGCCATAAGTGGTGACATCAAGGCAATGTTCCACCAAATTCGGTTGCTGCCTGAAGACAAACCTCTGCTCCGCTTCCTATGGAGGTCTATGAGGAAGGATGAGGAGCCAAGTGTGTACGAGTGGCAGGTTCTGCCTTTTGGTACAACGTGCAGTCCTTGTTGTGCCACCTATGCCCTCCAAAGACATGTCAGGGACAACAGCCAGGGTAATGAAGATATCTTGGACACGGTGGAGAGGGCCTTCTACGTCGATAACTGTTTGCATAGTCTCCAATCTGCAGAGGAGGCTAAGACACTCATAGATCGGATGCGAGAGTTATTCGCCAAAGGGGGATTCGAGATTAGGCAATGGGCCAGTAATGTTCCATCGGTGGTGGAGCACCTACCAATGGAAGCCAAAGCAGCCAGCACAGAGCTTTGGCTCTCCCAGCACAGCCAAGACCCAGAAGAACCAGCTCTGGGCCTTCGTTGGAACTGTCTCACTGACCGCCTTGGATACAGGCATCGACCTGTGGAGTACTCTCTGCCCACACTGAGAAATGTTTACCGGGTGATGGCATCACAATATGATCCTCTGGGCTTCCTCATACCCTTCTCAACTCGAGCAAAGGTTCTAATTCAGGATCTTTGGAAGGCAGGAGTTGGATGGGATGAACAAATCCATCCTACGGCCTTACTAGACAGATGGACACAGTGGGAGAAGGAACTAGTGAACTTGCCACAGGTGGAACTACCAAGATGCTATGTCCCACCAAGAGCCGACGTCGGGAGACCGGATAGAGGGGCTCACATATTTTGTGATGCCTCCGAAAGAGCCTATGGAGCAGTAGCCTATCTGCGAACACAGGACTCCCAAGGCGACGTCCACGTGGCATTCATGATGGCGAGGTCAAGAGTAAGCCCCCGGAAACAGATTTCTATGCCACGTTTGGAGTTATGTGCAGCTCTTGCCGGAGCCCAACTGGCTAGAGTACTGGAGACCGAGCTGGCATTTCAACCCAGTGACATTACCCTATGGAGCGACTCAACAACCGTTTTGACCTGGATCCAATCTGATTCATGCCGCTATAAGGTCTTTGTTGGTACCAGGATTGCCGAAATACAAGATCTTACTGAGGTGTCAAGTTGGAGATATGTCAACACCAAGGACAATCCGGCTGATGACCTCACGCGAGGGAAAAACCTTCTCGAGCTGAGTCAACCAAACCGTTGGACTCAGGGCCCACCTTTCCTTTTAACGAACCCTGATACCTGGCCAACTCTCCATGAAGGTGAAGGTCAAGAAGACGATGGGGAGCTGAGAGGAACAGCATTCTGTGGAACCACCACCACATGCAGTCCACAGCAAACGGTGCCAATTTCCAATTTTGGCAAATGGAGTGAAGCGGTTAAGGCTACCCATCGGATCCTTCATGGGGCGGCTGCTGATCACGAAAACCATGTCATGACTGCTACAGATGTATCAGCTGCTGAGCTGCATCTCCTGAAACAAGCTCAAAATGATAGCTTCCCCGAGGAATTACAGGCCCTGGTTGCTGGTAAGGCAATTCTTAAGCAGAGTCGCCTGCTAACACTTGCTCCAGAGTATGATCCGGCTATTGGACTGATAAGAGTTGGGGGAAGACTCAGAAGAGCAGAAGGTCTGGACTTGGATGCCATGCACCCCATAGTCCTTGATCCGCAGCATCCGGTGACTAAACTACTGATCAGGCAATACGATGAGCAGCTGTTGCACCCTGGGCCAGAACGAGTGTTCGGGGAGATGAGGAGGAAATATTGGATTCTCCGAGGAAGGGAGGCAATCAAGTAGAGATGGACCGATCCGATATTACGTATCGGTATCGGTCCGATACTGACCTAAATTACTGGATCGGATATCGGAGAAAAATAAAAAATGTAATCCGATCCATTAAATATCACGAAAGCACCTCACAAAACTTGCAACACGCCGTAACTCACCTCAGAACGTTAGCACGTCGGAGCATAGCATGTGGAGCTTCGCTAGCAACCCGGCATTTCATCTCCGACAAAGTTATCCCGAGAGAAGTAAAGCAAGTGTGTAAGTCCATCTCTGAATGTTTGTAAAGCATTCCTGCGTTAAGCTTAACGAGCGACTGCCTCTCGCTCTGCTGCTACTTCAATCATGAAACTGCTTAACGATCAGCTGATCGGCTTTTCTGTCGTGAGTCCGTCTCTCTTGTTTGCTTTTGGCCCACTTTGCACCAGAAAGAGGAAACCAGCGGCTGAACAACAGCAGCACGTTTAAGCTTGATCAGCTGTTGTTAGAATTTATTTAATATTACTTTCTACTCGAGGATCTTTTTCTACGTAGCTGACGCTGGTAACTGTGCAGGGGCGGATCTAGCAAAGTTTAGCCAGGGGGGCCGATAGGGCATTAACAGGGAAAAGGGGGCACAAAGACATACTTTTCTTTCTTATTCTCATTTAAAATGTCTCGCTTTTAATTATTTAATATTTATCTGAATCTTACACCCAAAGTTTTAATCTGATGTAAAATGTATAGAAGTCCATTATTGTATATAGTAACTGTTAAGTCTAATATACCCTAGTAAGCTATAGTACTTTTTCCTTTGGGAAGGTACCATCTGTGCAGTCTGCAATTTTGTTGAAGAAAGATGTTGAATCTATTTAATATTTCTTGAAAAATAATTGATTTCTGTGCATTTTTTTTCACACTGCATCAAATTAAGGTTGATTACGTCGATTAAGCATCATGAGGTGGAGCGTGAGGGGTGGTTCCCTATTTTTTATTTATTTATTTTTGTTGTTGCTGGGAGTTGGAACCCTATTAGTTAGGTTGCTTAATATTTATGCTAAGTACTCTTTAAAATACCAGAATAGGGAGGATGGTGTAGGTTTAAGTTTATTAGATTGATCAGTATTGCTGAACTATGAAATTTTTTTGCATACAGGTATAACAGAATAGCTTTAGTGTAGTTGTTGTTTTAAACTTGAGTATGAACTTATACAAAATGCAGCAAGATATTTAAAAAACAGTTTTGTTGATTAAAAAACACTATATCGGATTCATATCGGTATCGGCAGATATCCAAATTTATGATATCGGTATCGGTATCGGACATAAAAAAGTGGTATCGTGCCATCTCTACAATCAAGCGGCACCAGCACAGCTGTGGTGAGTGTCGAAGGTGGCGAGCCAGTCCTGATATTCCTCGGATGGCAGATCTACCCCCCGCGAGGCTGCGCCTATACAAACCACCCTTTTGGTCCACTGGGGTCGACTGCTTTGGCCCTTACAACATCAAAGTGGGACGGCGCACTGAAAAGCGCTGGGGTATCATATTCAAATGCATGACTACGAGCTGTGTGCATCTTGACCTGTTGGACAGCATAGATACCGATGCCTTTCTCATGGCTCTGCGTCGGTTTATTGCACGCCGGGGCAAGCCATATGAGATCCTATCTGACTGTGGTACCAACTTCAGGGGAGGAGAGACCGAACTGCGGTCTAGTTTCTCAGCTCTTGAAGCCCCCATTAAAGAGCAGCTGGCGGAGCAGAGGATTGAGTTCCGGTTTAATCCACCAGGTTCCCCCCATTTTGGAGGTACTTGGGAACGGGAGATAAGATCTGTGAAGACAGCTCTTCAAGTGGTGTTGGGAGGCCATACGGTGACAGAGGCAGTTTTGCAAACTGTGCTGATCGAAGTGGAAGGGATCATTAATGCAAAGCCTCTTGGGTATGTCTCTTCGGATGTAGCGGATCCGGATCCAGTCACACCCAACTTATTGCTAATGGGGCGACGAGATGCATCACTCCCCCAGGTGATTTATGCTTCGAGTGAGATGCTGGGAAGACGGCGATGGCGCCATAGTCAGATTCTGGCGGACCATTTTTGGTCCAACTTCCTGCGTCACCATCTGCCGGATCTCCAGAGGAGACAAAGATGGCAGGGGGAAACTGACAACTTGACCATGGGACAAGTGGTTATGGTGGTTGACTCACAACTACCGCGAGCGCAGTGGCCCATCGGAAAGGTGGTCAAGGCCTGTCCAGGGCCAGACGGTCGGGTGAGAGCGGCTGAGGTGACAATCAAGGGACAGACATATCTTCGACCAGTTGCCAGATTAGTCAGACTCTCAGCCTGGGAGGATGATGAGGACTGTCAACCCAATGATGCTTAGACTTTCGGTTGAGGAGCAAATTTATTACTTAAATTTGGGGGCGGCTGTGTCCGAAAGTCTCCTTATATTTCAATTGCATCGCTATAAGTGCAGTGTTAATTTCTGCCGATAAGTTCCACTTTGTTCTTACTGTTTGCTGCGGTGATGACGTCACATGCTTTTACGACGCTCCTGCCGTATCACGAGTCCGAGGAGCACTAGCCATGTTTTTCTCCATGATTATATCTTCTCTTTGAACAAGATAGAAATTTAGGAGTAACATGGCCTTACAAACCCAACAGTGAGATCTTAAGAGATCCAGCCTACGGCTCTTCAATGGGGTGTCACAGGGTCCCCAGGAAAAAAAATTGTAAATGTAAAATAATAAAATAAATATTCTTCTGTAGCAATAACAAAGTATAACATAAATTATTCTGTAGCAATTACACAAGAATATCCAGTAATGTCCCTGCCTACAATTAAACACATTCACTTACCGAAAATCGGGGGCATCTGCTGTGGCAAATGGGTGCAAGCCTTTTACCACAAACTTAGTCACTGCTCGGTGACATTCGTCTATCCTGGCCTGAAAGGAGACGCTACCGGTAGACTGCAGCGAGAACTGCCAGCATCTGAGCCAGACTCTGTCTGTCTCTCTCATCATGGTCACCTAAATGCACAGTAATGGCAGGTTTTGTAATAAGGCAGATCGCGCTAACATAATATGCACTGTTAGTTGATTATTTACCTGCCGCATTAACGGGAGAGGACGTGCAAACGTTACCGCTGCTGCTGGGTTGAGATTCACGAGTCCGGAGCGGAATTAAAAACACGACATTCATTTAAGGTCATCGTGTGTTTTGTGAGCAAATGCTTTTGCATATTCGTAGTGTTTCCTCCCTTAAATGAAATATCTACTTTGCAAGTATTGCAAGTTGCCCTGTTGTCATCCGTTCTCGTAAAGTATAACCAAACTTTTGAGCGTTTGAGCCCGCCGTGTTTCCTGCCAGGTAAATGACGCTCCGCAACGTGGTGACGTCATTCGGGGCGACTGGAATCGATAAGGGAATCGTTTGCAAAAATGGCAAACAATTCCAAGGAATTGAAACAGTGGGAAC
>NW_024583993.1:13111-30854 GCF_018398535.1 Haplochromis burtoni
AGCTGCAGTAATGCGGACGCTGCACCGGTCGTCGTGGTGAAGAGGGAGCTGAGTGTAAAAGCGAAGCTCTCAATTTACCGGTCGATCTACGTCCCTACCCTCACCTATGGCCACGAGCTGTGGGTAGTGACCGAAAGAACGAGATCGCGGATACAAGCGGCAGAAATGAGCTTCCTCCGAAGGGTGGCTGGCCTCTCCCTTAGAGATAGGGTGAGAAGTTCGGCCATCCGGGAGGGGCTCAGAGTAGAGCAGCTGCTGCTCCACATCGAAAGGAGCCAGCTGAGGTGGTTCGGGCATCTGACAAGGATGCCCCCTGGGCGCCTCCTGGGCTGAGGTGTTCCAGGCATGTCCCACCGGGAGGAGGCCCCGGGGCAGACCCAGGACACGCTGGAGAGATTATATCTCTCGGCTGGCCTGGGAACGCCTTGGTATTCCCCCGGACAAGCTGGAGGAGGTGGCTGGGGAGAGGGAGGTCTGGACCTCTTTGCTTAGGCTGCTGCCCCCGCGACCCGGCCTCGGATAAGCGGATGAAGATGGATGGATGGATGGATAATAATAATAATAATATATTACAGTTTTGCATACCTGTTGTGGTCAGCTTTACTCCAGGTTTACACAACAAATCCAGCTCTTCCCTTGTCCAGACATGAATGCCTTCAGCCTCCTGCTTCAGTTCAAGCTGCTCTCCTTCCTCACTGCTGCAGGTTTCCTCCTGTTCCTCTTTAGTCTGTGGAGGCTCTGGGTCCTGCTGGTTGAGACTGGAGCTCCCCTCCTGGTCACAGACCTGCTGCTCATCCAGACCTTCGTGTTCAACAAAAGGACACAAGAAAATAGTGACAATAGTCACCTATGGAGAATTAAGTTCATGGTTTCATGGATTCTTCCATTCTTGCAGACTTTGCCAGAGAAACATTTACTCATAGTCATTTGTTGATTGGGTGATGTTATTAACCCTGCAGCTGCACAACTGTGGTCCAATTTTTAGATGTGACTGCCAGTGATTACCACACAATGTAAAATAAATAAATAAATAAAAGAAAAAAAACATACAAACAAATGAACAACAGGATGATTAGAATATGATAATGAAAACCTACAGCATTTTAAGAAGGCCGGTATATGTTAATGCTAATTTTCTAATATTTTACTAATCAATGCACACTCAGTGGTCACTTTATTAGGTACACAATGCTAGTTATGTGTATTCAGAGATTCTCTTCTGCATATCTTGGTTGCAAAAAGTCATAATTGGACCTACTGTTGCTTCTGTAGGTTGAAGCAGTCTCCCCATTCTTCTCTGACATAAACAAAGAACTGCCTTCACTAGGTAATTTCTCTTTTCGGACCACTCTCTCTAAATCATACAGACGTTTGTGCAGATCGGCAGTTTCTGAAACACTGAGAACAGCCAGTGTGGCACAAACAGCCACACCACGCTCAAAGTAATTTAAATCCAACTGGCCTCCCCAAAACGACGCTCACTTTAAACTAACAGCAGGTCATCTTGACCACGTCTGCATGCCGAAATGCATTGCCTGCTGTCATGTAATTGGCTGATTATATTAAAAACTATTGTAAATCAACGCATGAATTTACTACTAATAACAGAAATCCCCACACCTGTACTGTGTGACTTTATCCCGGGTCTGATATCCAGCAGTCTTAGCCGACTGATCTCCTCCTCATACCGGACGATCGTTTTTTCAAACTCTGAGAAGATTTGTTCTGCGGCAGCAGTTAATCTCCCCTCTATAAACTCTCTCAGATGAAGAACTGAAGACATTATTGCTACAACAACAGATACATTCAAACTAAATTCTTCAAACAAAACTCATTCACGATGCAAGCGCTGAACGGCATCATTTCCGCGATTCTTCTTCTATTGAACTTCCGGTAGACTGGAAGTATCAAAGGCGCATTGCTGCCCTCATCAGGTCAGTCCAACAAAAATCAAGTCTGGCACTTTCCAGAAACCTGGATAAAGAATGTATGGTTTCAAATGACCAATTCATTGTGCATAAAGTTTCTTTCTGCAGACCATCAAACCATGCTTAACCCTTTCTGACTTACATGCCTCACACTCATACTGTTGCTTTATTATCATCACAGCAGCAGTAAAGTAAGAATGCTTTGTTGATAGAAAGATTTTTAAATATTTTAAATGTCCCCCCCCCCCCTTTTTTTTTTGACATTTTTAATGTGTTCAGGTTAAACCGTGCTGCTTGATGTTACTGTGTGCCTGCTGTTTTCATCAACAGTCTTGTTCTGTTCTAAACACTCAGATTCTCTTAGCCTAGGTTGATATTTTTGCCACGCGATTATAAGGGATATCCTGGAATAAAGAAAATTCATTGATTAAAGTTTGATTTAATGGAAAAATCTTTAGTTTTTTCCAACATTTAACATAACAAAGAATGATGTCCTCATTGATTATAATCATAACTATAATTATTTACAATCTGTTTGATAAAGGAGGGTCTCTTGATTTCTCTGTTAAGTCCATGTAGTGGAAGTGAAATAACAACATACAAATACATTAATATGAATATTCTACATACATTTAGAAGACAGAAATCAACATTTTCATGTGGAGAAGGATTTTTGTAATTAAAACGATCACAAGCAGTGTTAGCCTCCACGGCCAAACGGACATAAGAGTTCCACCTAAAGCACTCAAAAACACCCATAATGACTGACTGACAGTTGATGTATGTGCACAATATAAAACCTTCATGAATTACTGTTGTTTCTTGCTCTTCTGAAATTTTTTTGTCTGTTGTTCACACTACAATAAAATGTGACAGCAAACGCGCTCTAGTGTGAACGGTTCACGGCCCTCAAACCGTCCCGCATACGCAAAAGAGGACGTCACACACAACGCGCTCTGTTTGCGGAAGTAAAAATGGCGGCTACAGAGCTAGTAGGTGTTGTTGCAGCAGTCTATCAATTTCTGCACAGTCGTAACTGACAGAATTTTGACAAATTAATTACAGAAAGAAGGATACTGAGAAAAAAGAGAGGCTGTGCTTTAACAATGGCCTTGTTTGGAGCAGTGGCTGCTACCTCCGTGCAGAGGTATATATGGACACGGAGTCGGAACCAGGAGTGGTGGGGTTGGTTTGTCGTCTTCAGCACTGATAACTGGCTTCTGTCTTGTGTCAGTGACGTAAAAGACGGATTTAATGCGACATGACCATTCAAACAGCAGTCGCTTTCTAAAACATCAGATATGTATCGGATTCAGTACCACATATGAAAGTGACCCAGGTCGGATTTGAAAATATCTAATTTATGCTGTTCAAACTGTCATACCATGATGGGATATGGGGAGCATAGGGTCAAAAAGTCCGATTTGATGCGCTTTTGCCTGCAGGGTGCACATAGCCTTAGTCCATATCCATGTCGATTCCCTGCTCTGCTGATATTCTTGTATGCGATTGCTCCCTCTCTCCACCTCCCTGTCAGTGTCACAAAACGGCCGGAGGCCAAGTGCCAAAACTGAACCCACGTGCAGAACCAAAGCGGAGGCTGAGGAAATGTTTCAACAGTGTTCTATTAACCAGCACAAGGATAGTGTTTACAATGGCACTCGACTAAAGGCTTGATAAACAGGGCGTGAGGTCTTGGCTCGGAGAGAGGAGTAAAAGCAGAGTGACGGGTCCAAGAAAGCAACGGGAGCTGGACTGGTGATTAGGTACCCGCTGGAAGAGAGGAGAGCAGTGTTAAAATGGTAGCCAGTGAGGAGTTCTGGAGAGAGTGGAGGCTATGAATTTCTTTGTCTTACTGTGCAGGTGGGAGATGAAGTGTTGAAGGAGAGGTGTTGTGGTCCAGGTGGGATTAGTGGTGTGTGTCGGCTGTCCTGAGTGTTAAAGGTTTCGTGGTAGTTTGAGGGCAGGCAGGTGAGGCAAGGACATAATTCCAAAAAGCAGGCAGGTGAACCACATTTCCAGGATGAGTTGTTCAGCACTGTGGAATAACCAGGAGCAACTAGAAAACAAGGTAAGTAAAGTACTTGAAAATTACTGGTATGATGCGTGAGGCCTGGTTACCAACATAGAGTTGTTGGTGAACTAGCGAGGAAACAGCGTCAGGAAGGAGCTTAAATCTCCAGCCTAATTGACTCAATCAGCTCCAGGTGAGGGAGGCTGTAGGCCCTGCCCATGGCCGGATACCACGGAAGCTCAGACATCCAGATCATGACAGTCAGACTCTCTCTACTAAATATTGGACGTCAGATAGATGTGCAGATCATGTTTATATTGGGGCTGTCGGTCCATGACCAATTCTCTGGACATCTGTAGACATTTGAACTTGGTCCACAATTTTGACGTCCAACCATGACCCAACCTGGACGTCGATGTTCAAAATGTGAACGTCATTTGAACTGGATAATTTCTTTCGGATATCATGTGGATGTTTATGATAAATGCTTTTTATTTACATGATTAATAAATGTGACTTTTTTTTATTTATAAATATAAACATTGTTGTTATCAACATGATACATATGAATATAGGTTATTTGTAAATAAACAGGATTTATTATGTGTTAGCCTATTGATTTATTCAATAAATTTTTTTTGTTTTGTTTGTTAGTTTACATTTTCCTGATTTTCTTTAATCGATTTAATAATAATTCTTTGTAACCAGGTTAAAAATGTGCTGATATAATAAAACACTGAAATCCATGTTAAAATATAAAATAATAATGGTTCAAGTCTTTAGAAAAATTCTGATATTCCTTCTAAAAGGAGTACAATGTGTTTTATATGTTTGAAAGAGCATTTGCATTATATATGGTCCTGTCCTGGTTCTGGGCCTTTTGATCCAGCATTTTAAGTTTTATGCCTTTTTGTATTATGTTCCCCAGGTTTCCTTACTTAGTTCTTATCTGTTTAGGTTCCTTCCATGTCTGTGCCTTCCCCACTATGGTGATTATAGTGTCGTGTCTTCAGTGTTTGAGTCTGTCATATCCCCTGTGTTTAAGTCTCCCTCATCCTTTATGTGTCTCAGTGATGGCTTTGTCTCTCTTCGTGTCTCTCTTACTCCGTTTGTGTTTTGTCTCCTCTTCTTGTTTACAGGTTACCTTTTGTGCGTCATTCCATCTGTCATGTGTGTTAATTTCGCCTTGCAATCATCTACATGCTCAGTCGTGTCTATGCCTATCTGAGCCAGCCGGCGAGCACTGTGATTGTGACTTTCTGATGACTCCTCGGTGGTTGGATGCGTCAGTGAGAGTGATGAGTACCAGGCTGTGGTTCATTCCTTTGTCACGTAGTGCAAACAGAATCATCTGCAGCTGAAAGTGACCTGACTTGATTGTGGACTTTTAAGGACTATGAAACCATGGACCACTATTTCAATCCAGTGGGACGATGTGGACATTGTGGAGGACTACAAACACAGTGAAGTACACATGGATAACAAACAGGAATGGGTTAAAAACACAACTCCACTCTACAGGAAGGGCCAGAGTTGTCTCTAATTTTTGAGGTGGCTGAGGTCTTTCAACATCTGTCATACAATCCTCAGGATATTTTTACAAATCTTTTGTGGCCAGTGCCATCCTCTATGCTATAGCACGCAAGGGCAGCAGGCTGAGACATGGAAAGTAGGATGAATGCGAAGAACTGTAGGCAATTTAAGTTTAATGGCTAGTGGGTTGATAATAGTTTCAATTTCAAAAGGGCCTATGTAACGGGGTGCGAACTTGCATGGCAGTGCTTTGACTTCGTTAATACCTGGGAGCAGACCTCGAAGCACGGAGCAAAGGCTCCCAGGTACACACCTGTATACGCTGAGTGCATTTCACATGGTGTTGCGCAGATGGAAGAGCTAAATCCAACTCGTTCTCTGGGAACAGTGGTGATTGGTATCCAAAGGTTATTTCAAATGAGAAATGGGAGGTGTGAGGAACAAGTGGCTGAGTTATAGGAAGTGACACTTCAGAGAATGGTCTCAAGCTCTTGATTTAACCTATTGGTTTGACCGTTGGTCTAGGGCAGAATTTAAACTAACCTTGGTACCAAATGAGGTCCTTACAGGTCTGGGAAGGGAATTGTGGGCTGTGGTCGGAGACTATTTTATGTGGAATTCCATGGAGCATAAAAACATGATGGATGAAGTCAGCTGTTTCAGTGACAGTACAGACAATTTCTCCAAAGCAACGAAATGTACAGATTTCGAAAATCTGACTGCTTTTCCTGAGGTGGGTAACCCATGACAAAATCTACAGTGATGTGGGACCATGATCTGTGGAGGGTGGCTAGAGGCACGCTGGTGTTCAGGCAAGCACACTTCTGCAAGGGCAGAACTTCCCTCAGACACGGGCTGAGCAAAAGCCTTTTTCAGTTCACAAAAAAATAAAAATAAAAAATAGGCCGGTGGGTGAAAAGAAAAATACACTTCGGCCTATGCTAATACCCTTCACCTCAGTTGCCCTACAAGATAGGATAATTTTTCTGTCTTAGTGGGCAATGAACGTGGTGAGCAGCTGAAAATCAGCAAGCATTACTTCAGGAATCCCCCGCAGCGAATCAACTCCCTGTAGAAGGGCTCAGGTGCTGAAGAAACTGTGTCACAGAATATTGGCTCAACGATTGCAGCTGCAGACAGCTGCTGGACACTGTGGATAACTGAGCGGTTACAGGTGACTAAGCGGTGGAGGACCTGGAAAGTGAGGACGAGAATCAAGGGAGTCAGTATGGTTGAATGTGTTGACTCTTTCTGATAATCAACACTTGTCTTGCATAACTTTCTGGGATTTCTTCCAATGACCTCTTCAGCCATTATCTTCAGTTTATTTTGACAGGTTTTGACTGAGGTGAGTTCATAGGGTCAGGAATAATGGCTGTTATGCCAGCTTTACAGTGAGAAGCAATTAATACTACTTCAGATTTTTATTCCTTTAAAACAATTTGCACTACCAAATGTAAGGTACAAGTTTTCATAATTAGGCTATTCTACAACTTTGGACAGTTTGGACCTTCCAAATGACATATAGATAAAAATAATTACCAGATGCATCTTTGTCTAGTTTCCACAAATCACATGTCACAAACCTGTCAAAATGGAAAACAGCACTGTCAAACTTACACTTTTTTTTTTTTTTAGATCCAAATTATTAAAGCTCAAAACAGCAGCTGGGTATCAACAGGCGTTCACATAAAAGTATGATATAAACATAGATACTGACATAAATATATGGTTCACAAAAACCCCCCAAATTCGAGTTTCTTTTTAAATTGGGGAAATTTTTTTTTTTCCCAAACTTTTTGGGGCTTTTTTTAAAAACAGGTTTTTGTCAATTTTTTTCCCTGTTTTTTAAATTTTTTCCCCTTCCCCCCTTCCTTTAATTTACTGGATTCCACTATCTCTCTCAGCCGCAGCCCCAATCCGTCTGTCGATCTCCGGCTCCCTTCTCCCATCACTCGCGAACAAGACCCCGAGATACTATATATTATTATTATTATTATTATTATTATTTCATAATTCAGAAATGAATATGAGTCATATAAAAACATCACATGATGATATCAGAGTTAACTCCTCATGAAAAGAGCTCACAAAGACAGGCGGTGTGCATTTCTGCCTGGCATACTACCTCACTGAAGACATGTTTTGTGTTAGTACAGTAAAATAAAAACTGGGTTTTAAATCTATATTTTATTTTCTGCATATAGATTTAAGTCATGTTGGCTCAGAACTGTACGCAGAATGTAGGAAAACCGTTGAGGCAATGAAAAATGTGGATATTGGCCACAAGGACTAAGTTGGACTAGTGATTTGTACGCCTCATAAATGATGACTTTCTGCATATGAACAGAATTCTTTGCTGTTCAGCGCATGAGAGAGAATATTTAAAACACCTTAAAGACCTTAAATATCACTCGCATATCTGAGAGACCCATTCAGCTACTCTTTAATCCAAAATGTAATCAGCCTATTACATTGCAGCAGTCAGTGCATTTCGGCATGTAGATGTGATCAAGATGACCTGCTGAAGTTCAAAGTGAGCGCTGATTTAAATCACTTTGATTGCAGTGTGGGTGTTTGTGACAGACTGGCTCCACTGAGTGTTTTAGAAACTGCTGATCTGCTGAAATTTTCCAGCATGAACATCTGTATGATTTGCAGAGAGTAGTCCGAAAAATAAAAAATCTAGTGAGGGCAGTTCTTTGGGTGAAAACTCCTTGTTGATGTCAGAAGAGAATGAACAGACTGCTTCAACCTGACTGTCCAATAAGCACATTTTGCAACTAAGATATGTAAAAGAGCATCTCTGAATACACATAACATGTTGAATCTTGAAGCAGATGGGATACAACAATTGATTAGTATAATTGGTTACAACACCATTACCTTAAAATGACAGTGAGTTCACTGTACTTAGGTCACCAGCTCTCAACCTCATAGAGCACCTTTGGGATGTGGTGGAACACAAGATTTGCATCATGGATGTGAAGATGACAGATATGCAGCAGCTGTGTGAAGCTCTCGGGTTAATATAAACCAAAATATCTGAGGAATATTTCCAGCATTTTGCTGAATCTCCACAAAGAATTAAGTCAGTTCTGAGGACAAAAGGGGCTCCAATCTAGTACTAGGAATGTGTGCCTAATAAAGTGACCAGAGTATTTTATTAGTAAAATATTAAAAGATTAGCTTTCATTGTCATTTTCAGATCATCCTGCTGTTCATTTGTTTGTGTGATTTTGTATGTTTTTTTTTTTCTATATTGTGTGCTAATCACTGGCAGTCACAAAAATTAGCACTTTAACACTCTCTAACACCTTCTTGACAGTTTAGCCTCTGTTAGAATCACTGACAAACTCTTAAACTGGTTTAAATATTTTCTCTCTGGCTCCTGTCGGTTCAACCAAGTCATAAAATGTAAATTCTCAAGAATTCTCATTTCCAATGCGGTGTTCCCAAGAGATTCTTCTTGAGATCTCTGGAATAGGGCTGGGCGATATATCGAGTTTTTTAAAAATATCGATATATTTTCATACGAGATATAAGATGTGACAATATCGTTTATATCGATATAGTCTATGTTACGTTATAATTATACTTGTGGAGCCGCAGGTTTGCCTCTCTTTCGTCCACTTTTGTCTCTACGCAACGTTACTCGGCCTCGCCTCTCCTTCACTGAACACAACTCCGCCTCCCCCATAGCTTCACCTGCAGGCAATGACAAGATGAAAGCGGAAAATCTCCGTTAGCGAGTTACCGTGCGTGGGGCTGGACGGCGTCAACGTGTTAGCGAGCTAACCGCGCTAACGAGCTAACCGCGCTAACGACATGCAGCCAGGAGGGGCTGCACGGCCTAAAATCCTTTCATTTTCTCAAAAATCGACAGTGCGCCTTATGTATGAATTCTGGTTGTGCTTACTGACCGCGAACCGATTTTATGTGGTACACAGCGCTCAGCAATCTGTCAAAAAATGTTTTAATATGACTTTGCTAAGCTACGGAGCTGCACCGCTTGATGGATTGTCGGAGGATTACGGCTACCGAGGAGGAGCCTCGCGGAGTGATACGTACTGTGTGTGTATAAGGACCACAAATGGCACCTGTTCAGAGACGTGGTGCAGCTGTGAAATCTGTCTCTTTGTTATTATGCTCAGCGTCTATTAGTTTACATTTTGACTGCACAATTGTGAGCTTTTTGTTATGCACAAAAACAACATTGTTTTCTTTTATTTATGGACCATGATTATTTAATAAATGCTGATAATTTATTTTTGAGTAATTTCTTCATGTACATCTACGCTGTATGTAAATAAAAGTGCCCGTGTGACATCTGGGACACAGTGTGACTAAGAACTCTCTTTTTGTTCTTAACTTATGGCTTTAAAAAAAAAATCGAGATATATATCTTATATCGCCATCCAGCTAAAAAATATCGAGATATGAATTTTGGGTCATATCGCCCAGCCCTACTCTGGAACTCCTTCCCATCAGACATCCATTACATTGACTCTCTCTTCACTTACAAGCAAGCAGAATATGAAATGTTTGGTTTGTTAAATATGAGAAAAAGGTCAAGTTGCTAAAGCTTAGGGAGACTCGGGGTCAGACTATGTTGACATTTTCTTGTCATAACATTAGTCACTATTTTCTTGTGTTCTTGTGTTGAAGATGAAGTTCTGGATAACCAGCAGGTCTGTGACCAGAAGAGGAGCTCCAGTCTGGACCAGCAGGACCCAGAGTCTCCACAGACTAAAGATGAACAAGAGGAAATCTCCCTCAATCAGGAAAGTGACCAGCTTTCACTGAAGCCAAAAACCAAAGATGTCATCGTCTGGACTGGGCAGGAGCTGGACATCTTGTGGAACCCTGAAGTAAAGTTGCAAAGAATAGGTATGTGTGCTTCCTAAAGTCCTCAATAAATCTACACTGTCTTCTGGGCGTTCGGCACCAGGTTGTTGCGGCTGCACCAGGATACCAGACGTTCAGCCTCCATCCTGTAGACGGACTCATCCCCGTCCAAGATGAGTCCAATAACGGTGGTTTCATCTGCAAACTTAATCAGTTTGACAAACTGGTGGCTGGAGGTGCAGCAGTTAGTGTACAGGGAGAAGCGCAGAGGAGGACCAGGATTTGCCATTATTAAAACTCACCCTGGCACAATGCTGTCCTTGCAGAAGTGGATATAGGAGGTGACAGTGTCGTAAACTCATCCCAGCCTTTAGAAGTAGCCCTCAATGTGTCCCAGTCTGTAGATTCCAAGCCGTGCGTCTCTCCTCCACAGCCTCGTTACTCCAGTTTTTTAGTCCTCACAACAGGTTTGGAGAGCTTCAGCCTCTGTACGCGTGCATCAGAATGATCATGAAAGTCAGAAAGTCCGAGTGCAGCACACGGCACAGGGTGATAGGCTTCGCTAATCGTGCTGTAACTGTGATCCAATGTCCTCTCCTCTCTGGTCGAGTATACTGTTTATATTTGAAAGCTCCTGGCTCACATTGGCTTTTTTAAAGTCCCCAATTTTGAGGAAAAGCAACCTTTTAGCAGAAAGGGGAGGGGCGGCTATCTGCTGCAACCAGTTGGAGGTGAGTGGAGGGGGAGGAAAGCAGAGAGCGCCAGAATTAAATTCTATAAAATGTGATAGTGGTGTAGTATAAACACACAGCGCGAAAAGAGGTGAGTGAAGAAGAAACACTCGGGCACCATGGGAAGCCCTGAGCAGCCTAATCCTATTCATTTATATAAATAAAATTGAATTGAATTGACTGCTCAGGAAATTTATGGTTAATCTAAATAAAAATGTACTGCACTAGGTGTCATGTAAAGGTTTTGACTAATTTTTAAATAAACATTTAAGTGTTTTCTGCCATTTAACCTTTAATACAAGCCTTTCTATATCAAGTATTTTGTTTTCTCCTACATTTTGTTTGTTTTGTTACAAATCACCTTTATTTTCTCATCCTTGGTGATCTGTTTATGTTTTATTTGATCTTTGTTCTTGCCCAGTTTTGATGTTTGATTGTTGCTGTTATACATATATGAATCAAACCACAAACACACAGTGTTGTGTTGTCGGTTATGGCATCTTCTCTGTTGGGAGCACATAGAGGCAGGTTGATAACCATGGAGGAGCTAGAAGAAAGAGGTGGTGGTCTGATATCAGTTTTACGCAGAAGGTTTTCATGCAACATTTTGGGGATGAGTTTTGAACAGGAGCAAAAATCTTGGTGAAACACATGTGAGATGTTCAAGGCAAGAGTTTAAGTCAGTTGAACCAATTTTAGATGTCACTGAAATTACAGACTCAACAGTCACCTAATATCACAGAAAGTACGACACAGTAATATTTATGAGAATCTAATAGTTTTGTTTTTTTTTTACAGCTGACTTTTTTTTTTTAAATCTCCCCTGATAGGTGATACAAAAAATAGATTTCCACTATTAACTGATGCAGAAGCTGAGGAGAAAATAAGAAGTCAGTTTAAGTGAGTGTAAGTTTAAAATGTCCACCACCTTCTCTGATAAAATCTACACCCAACAAAGTTTGGGTGTAGATTTTGTTCTGCTGGTTTTCAAGAATTTGAGGTTTGCTCTGCAGCATGGAAAGGGAAAAAATATTCAAACAGATTCCGGATTGGGTTAAGTATGGTAAATATTTATATTTGACTTTCTGAAATATATGATTCTAAACTTAACTTGATCACAGAAGAAGAGTGTTTTTTCATATAGTTTGTAAATGAGCAGCCAAAATGGTTTTCACTGAGTCAGCAAAATAGTTTCTCCCCACAACATGCCTTTCACTGGTATATCTGAGCGACATGCTTACCATGTGGAGACCTGCTAATGGTTAAGGTTACCTTGTAATTTCTCAAATGTATGTTTTGTTTTTAATCTGTCCCTTAAGATTTTCCACAACATGACTGTAAGGACAAGGAGGGACTCGCATATCAGCACGTCTGCTACCAGACGAACTCCAGTCTGGACCAGGAGGATCCTTCACAGATTAAAGAGGAACACAAGAAACTCGGTACCACTGAAGAGGGAAAACCGCTTGAACAAAAGCAGGAGACTGAAACTTTTCCTGCTAGTGAAGAAAGTGACTACAGGGAACCAGAACCAAGCACTGTCCTGCTCCTTTCTCACAACTCTCCTGTCACAGATCAGTGTGAAAGCAAGGACAATGACTTACACAGAAATAATTTGAATCAAATCATAGCAGACCCGATGGTTAAAAATTCCAAGAAAGTACATTCATGTAGCACCTGTGGAAAGACATTTAATAGGACGGGAAGCTTGAAACGACATATGCAAATTCACACAGGTGAGAAGCCACATTGTTGTAGTTGCTGTGGAAAGACATTTAATAGGACGGGAAGCTTGAAACGACATATGCAAATTCACACAGGTGAGAAGCCACATTCTTGTAGTTACTGTGGAAAAAGATTTAGTTGGAAGTCAGACTTGACAAGACACATGCGACTTCACACAGGTGAAAAACCACATTCTTGTAGTACCTGTGGGAAAAGATTTAATCGGAAGGAAGATTTGAAAATACACATGGAATATCATACAGGTGAAAAACGATATTCCTGTAGCACATGTGGCAAAAGATTTCATCTAGACACAAATTTGAATAGACACATGAAAATTCACCTACGTGAGAATTCTTGTGGCATTTGTGGAAAAGGTTTTGGTAAGAAGACATACCTGAATAGACACATGCGAACTCACACAGGTGAAACGCCATATTCTTGTAGCACATGTGGGAAAAGATTTAAGTGGAAGCCGTATTGGAAAATGCATATGGATTTTCATACAGGTGAAAAACAACATTCCTGTATCACTTGTGGGAAAAGATTTCATTTAAAAACAAATTTGAATAGACACATGCGAATTCACACAGGTGAGAAGCAATATTACTGTAGCACCTGTAGGAAAAGATTTAGCAACGCAGCACATTTTGCAAGCCACATATAAGTCATACAGGTGAGAAACCACACTGTTGCAGAGGCTGTGGGAAAGGCTTTATCCTTAAGTCAAGCTTGATAAGACACATGAGAGTCCACACGGGTGAAAAACCTTATTGTTGTAGCACATGTGGAAAAAGTTTCAGTTCTTCGGTACAGTTGAAAATGCATATGAAAAACGATGCTAGATGCTAAGTTTCATTCTTAGAAAATGTTAATGGTGTCTCTCGCTACATGCACGTGTACATTTGGTAAACGTGCATCGTGTCATAGATCCTGGTAAACTGGATTATTACACACACACGCGCATATATATATATATATATATAAAAAAATAACAAGATTCAATAAACATTTATTTTTAACTTGACTTTCCATCTGTTCCTCTCTTCTGTTCGACATGCGGTTAGGTCTCGCACCTTAAATTCTTCTACTGCTGCTAAATTTTCTGATATTTTGAATTTAGTTTTACCTTCCTATAACGATGTTGATTTACTAACAAATCTTTTTAATAATTATTGTCTTTCTATTTTAGGCAATGTTTGTCCTCTCAGAACAGTCTCCGTGAAAAAATGACAATATTTGCTATTTAATTCCTGTTGTATTATAGAGGAAAACTTGTCTACATGTTAATCTCTTTCATTTAAAGGCCCTTTTAGTTTCATTTAACGCATCAGTTTGAGATGCAAGGGCAGCTTATTTCTCAGACTTAGTTTCAAGGAGCAGAGGTAACCCCAAGATATTATTTGACATCATTAGTGATATTGTTGCTCCTGCTCCACCTGCTGGTCCAGTTTCATTGAATGAAGATTGTAAAAATGTTCTTTCTTTCTTCATTGAAAAAGTTAGTAATGTGAGGAACAATATCTGTCCTTCTGTGTCTCTGTTTAGTAATGCTGCATTACTGCGTTACTAAACAGTCTTTTTTTTTTTTTTTTGCGAGAATGTCTCATGACAGTGACGTAAGCGAGTGCAACGTTCGTGACAACAACTGTGTGCATGAACTTGGGATTTAGGGACTCCATGATCTCGTTTAAAAAACAGCTAAAAACTCATCTTTTAAAATTTCCTTGTGGTTATTTTTTTATGTTTTAGTTTCTTGTGAAGCACTCTGTGATGTTTATGTTGAAAATTGTAATACAAATAAAATTTTACTTGCTTTGTACTTACTTAATTTGCTATATATAACTTTAGTTTTTATGAAAATTCTAAGAAATTTCTTTATTAAATAAGTAAACTAAAAATAGTGTTTATTCTATTTTATAGTTTTAATATTGGATAACAACTGACTTGAACATAATATGAATGTGTTTTCACTCTGGGAACTGTGGATCCATTGATAGCTTTAGTAATCTAAAAGTTATTTATATTTAGAGGTTTGTCGTTTTCCATTTGCATTTAGATAGGCCGATGCATGGTGATTCTCTGATGTGTATCTGTTTCTACCTGTGTTGATGCAAGCATGACCAAAGCTAGCCAAGAAGCAGTAAATATGTGAAGCAAGGCAGAAAGATATACTCATCAAATGAACAAAATCTTAAGAATATAACACCAGCACTGCATATGTAACAAAGATGTGTTGACACAATGACAAATCTATTTCCTCCAAATTTTGTATTTATTTTCCCCCAAATTGTACAAATTAGTCTGTGATTGGCCTTAGTGTACCTAAAATCATATTTATACAAAACTAAATATGACTCGCGAATATGTTTCAAATGGATGATTCCTCACTTGATGACAAATCACCCATTTACGTATTTGCTGTGTCCTAAATTTGATGCCAGTGAACTTCTCAGCGGTTGATTTAACAAAGCCCCAAAATCCCCTATGAGCAAGCACTTGGCGACAGTGGGGAGGAAAAACTCCCTTTTAACAGGGAGAAACCTCTGACAGAACTAGGCTCAGAAAGGGGTGGCCATCTGTCGCGACCGAGTGGGGTTCAAATGTTCACTGAAAATTTAGTTTTATATAAATATGATGTTGAGCTCAAAAAACTATAAAGTTCCTAACTCTCACAGCTTCTCTGCAAAGGGTTTCCCTAAGAGACAGGAAAAGTGGTTATCAAGAACTTGAGGACATTACCTACATATAAACAATTATAAATTTGTTGGGGTTTTTTCACAATGTCAGAAGGAGAGAGACACTGAGGCACCATCTTCCGCCCCCCTGCGCTCCTGCTCTGCCTTTTCCTTCTGACAGGAACTGCCTACAGAGCAAGTATGAATGATGCCTGAGTGGATGTACACGACTCACAACTTCCTGGCTCTCTCAGGTCCTCTGCAGAGGGTCTCCCTAGGATGGCGGGCATAGCAGGGCCACAGGGGACGGGGGGCTGTGCCTCACTGCCCTCCCCTCGTCGAAGAAACCCTCGTGCAGAGGAGTTCAGAAAGCCAGAAACTTGTGTGTGTTGACTATGTCCTTGTGAGCCTCCACCATTTACTGGTGGGTGCAGCCTGAGCTGTCTAGAGACAGACCAGACCAGCTGCACAACACAGACACTTCAAACCTCATCTGAGGACAAAAACTACCACAACATCAGAAACAAGAAAAGAAAAAGTAGCTTCGAACCATTCAGGGTTACAGGAGACGGCAGCACTGCTGAGGTGAGGACCGGCAGCTGTTTGAAAGAGACAACACAATAAACACAAACACACACAACAGCAGACGAGAAAAAAAGAGGGAGAGAGGAAAAAGTGGTTATCAAGAACTTGAGGACATTACCTACATATAAACAATTATATATTTGTGAGGTGAACCTGTGTGGGTCTTTTTTCTGTTAGTGACCTTCAGAAAAAAGAAAGAAAACTTACCTCAGAAATCTGCAGGGTTGTTTTCTCTGAGACATGTTTGAATCTATAAACAGCTACTACGAAAAGGATCCAGGTGTTTCAAAATACTTCTCTGGAGAACGTTTCAATTCTGCGAACATAAATGCAGCGATTAACCGACTAAAAGTGATCGCATTTCACCAGCCTTTCCATGCCTGAGTCTGCATTAACTGTAAGCACTGAAGTATTTTAAATGATGAGTCATCTAAGGAAATCATCCTGTGTATAGCTGTTTGAAGGGAAAATCAGATTTGCTGATCTGCCCACCCAGAATCTTTCTGAAACATCCTGCAAAAAACTATTTTTCACTTTCTTACTTTAAGTACATTTTGGAGCCTGTATTTTTTTTTACTTCTACTTGAATAGAGAAGTTGAATCAGTATTTAAACTTTTATTTTTTAAAAGTAGTATTTGTACTTCTACTTAAGTACAGAATGTCTGTACTTTTACCACCTCTGGGAGAGACTGATAGCAGCCTGATAGCGGCTGCAGAAGAAATGTTTTAAAAAAAGGATAGTGGAAAACGGGAACTAAAACTAAAAAGCAGTCTAAGGGGTTACTTTTGTCCCTGGCTGCAATAAAGACGTTCTGGACTTTTATGTTAAGAAATTAAGGCTATAGTGTCCACTTTCAGTCTGCGTCTCTTGAGCAGTAAGTGGTTCTACATTGTTTTGCTAGCTGCACTGATTTGGAAAACCCATCTGTTAGCTGATATGCTCTGATAACAATCTTTATAAATCTTCTTGTTTTCCAGTGAGCTCTCAGTTCTGTCATTAGTTAGCTAACATAAACATGTTCTAAAAACTTTAAGCACTCATTTCCTAAATCCAGCTTCACAGACATTGTTCAATCTATGTCTGTCTGGCAGAGAGAAGACCCAAATGCAGACGTGTGGTGACCGAAATGAGTTAACTGAAGGAGAGGCATTTGTTAAGGCTGATTGACAAAACAGAACAAAAATAAGAAAACCAAACGGAAACAAGGAACTAAGCAGGAAAACCTAAACGGGATAGACCACTAGGAACTTGGAGACGCAGGAGAACAGACACTCTGACAAAGGACAGAGGGATGAGGGGTAATTAGGGAAGTGGAGACACCTGGGAACACAGCAGCAAGCAAAACTGAACACAATGCACATGAGATGAGGTACAGTCAAAATGAAACAGGAAGTAGCACAAACACAACAAACACTGAAACACGTGACAGACTGGGGAGACAAAACACAAAACACAAAGAGAAGAACATAGGAACAGATCAGGAAGACAGAACACAGAGACATGACTGAGACTGGGGAGAGAGAGAGACACAGAGTTTTGGGCGATGGTGGCTCAAGAGTTGCGAGGTCGCCCTGTAATCGGAAGGTTGCCGGTTCGAGCCCCGGCTTGGACAGTCTTGGTCGTTGTGTCCTTGGGCAAGACACTTCACCCGTTGCCTACTGGTGGTGGTCAGAGGGCCCGGTGGCGCCAGTGTCCGGGC
>NW_024583994.1:0-3947 GCF_018398535.1 Haplochromis burtoni
AAATTGGCCACCATGGTCACCACCCATCTTGAGGAGTTTGCCCCCTCACATATACTAATGTGCCACAAACAGGACTTTAATATCACCAACCATTCCCATGTTATTATGGTGTATCCATATAAATGGCCCACCCTGTAGAGACCATAAAGAGCAATTTTTCAACAAAGTAATTCAGAAAGTTCTCACAGAGTGCAGACAACGCCTCCACAGGAGCAGTGTCACAGGGTTAATCACAGAATTAAAAATAAAAAGAAGTTAAAGCCAAAAACCTGAAAGCAAGCTTTTTAATTGGAACTTCATCTTATAGTTCCAAGTAAAAAAAAAAATAAATCAAGTCAAAAATCAAGTTTGATTCTTTTAATCTTAACTATTTAACTCTTAATAAACAAGATATCATAAATGTAAATATATATTTATATATATATATATATATATATATATATATATATTATATATATATATATATATATATATTTATGATATGCCAACTTTTTGGCTAATAGCTTTTTTTTTTTAAATCAAAGTGCAAATTCTGAAAGGAAACAAAAATACTTTGATGATTTTGTACAAAGTGTTTTGGTCAGACTAGTTACTCTGACTTCAGTCTCTGCTGTCTGTGATCAGGAGGAAAAACATGAAGCTGACAAAAAGTGAATGAGGATGAAAAACAGGATTTCCAGCAGGAGGAGAAAACACTTCCCACCAAAGACTTTTGGAAACAGGTAAATACACAAAGAAAAACACACGTTTTCAACACTTCACTGACTTATAGTCATTCATGGGTCTAGAATTAAAAACTGCAGATTATGAACATTTCATTAAGAAGGAATTTGAAACTTCAGTTATTTCTATGATTCATATTATAACATTGAGTCTCAGCATTGTGTCATGTCTATAACTTAATTTGTTCATTTTTGTGTTTCAACAGATTTCCTGTTTCTCTTTAAGGAAGAGAGATTTGAAAGCAAACAGAAATTGTGTGAACAGTTTTGGAGACGTGTTCAGACTGTTATGTTTGACAGTCCAGATAGTTTTGTTCAGGCTGAACCTTTGTGTCGATCTGTTTGTCTGTTAGTTGGAGAAAAACCAACATGCAGCTGAGGAAAGCTGAAGGAGGAACATCATCACCTGCAGAAGAAACATGCAGAGATCAGCAACATGAAGAAAGAAGTAAACACACACAGACTGTTGTTTTGAACACTTCAGCACAAACACACATTCATTTACTGGGACCTCGCTCTGTCCTCAACCATAAACAAACAAACATGCAGCACATTTACATTTATTTTACATTTTATTAATGCTAAGAAAGAAAACAAAGACCCAAACTGTGAGTGTGTGAAAACAGATTTGTATTAAAAACACAGAGAAAGACTTTCTACTGTCTGTTATCTGAAGAAAAAACAGGAAGACAACAGGACCCAATGTCTTGTCGTCTTCTTGAAAAACAGGACTGCGAATAAAAACTGGAGATCAAATTTGCTAAATGTTCAAAATATTTTCACTGCGTTTAGCAAACACTGTTTCTCATAGGCTCAAATATCTTGTCCATGTCTCCCTCTCACACATTCTAATGTGTATATGTTGTCTCTCTCTCTCAGCCAGAGACAAGCAAACCACATCCTGAGAAATCTCAGACAAGTTTTGAGGAACAGAATAAGAGCGGCTCAGCCAATCACAGCTCAAACACAGATGACATCACTGTGGTCGAGGTCGAGAAAAATGGCAACTATATCTGTCTGAAAAACACTTCCAGTGAGGTACTGCTGCTTGCATGCTGATAAACAATGAGTACTACCTAAACACAAACAACATGTTCCATGTATTCAGAAATATTTAAAAAAGAACCTTTTCACTTATGTAGATGTAACACACTCATTTATAAACACTTTGGATTTAACACACACTGAACTTTATTATTGCCTCATTCATTTTCCCCCTTTTTTATTCTCTTGTTTTCCTTTTACAGAATAAACTTTTGTCAGGTTGGAAGTTAAAACTACAGATCAACAACAGAGAAAGTGCCACATACGAATTTAAAGAAAACTTTATACTGAAAGCTGGAGAGACACTCCTTGTGAGTCTCTGTGTTACTAGATTTTTCGTTCAGTCTCTCTTATTGTTACTTTTAACTTGGACATCTGTGACCTTTTTATTGGTTACATTTACAGTTACGGCAAGATGCTGTCAACAAGCCAATTAAAACTGATGCTGACCTGCTGTGGATGAACATGGTCAACTGGAACATTGGAGACGACGTGAAGATCGACCTCATCAGCAACACTGGAGAAGAACAGATGCTGTTTAAAAACAAGATCATGTAAAATAATCAGAGTTACTTTTCTGAGGGATAAATTAAGTAAGAGCATTATTACATTTTATATATTTCATATTATTTTATGTCAGTTAAAAATTTTGTGGTTTTATTGAATTAAAAATATGTAAATAAAAATATCTTTAAAAAGAGTCTTTATTATTTAGAGGTGCAACACAAATATAGTTTAACTGCAATGATGTGGACAAAGGTGAGACTTCGCTGTGTGTTTTAAAGCTGAAGGTACATGAGTGAGAACTTCACAAAGAGAAAATCTTACAAGATCTCAAGATCTTTTTTTCTGTTTTACTTTGAAAAGTGATTATTATTTTTTTTTTAAAACATAAGTCACAGCGACTACTCCCTAGTTGACTATTTGCATTAGAGACGTAATTTTTTTGTTTTCCATTCTTTAGCACAGATTATAGAACAGGAGGTGTTTTGTAATTAGCATAGTTAACGTCATCAAGACAAGAGCGCTGAATCCAAAGTAGAACAAACAACAGGTTGTTCTGGATTGATGACGGGCCGAGCACTTCAAGTCCTGATATCATCATCCAACATCATAACATCATGCAGCTAATATCCTAAAGTAACAGTTAAAACAGTGCTCAGGATACTTGCATTTGAGTAAAGCACTCTTTGAAGGCAGCACTGTTTTAAGATGTGGTTCACCAACATCAGATATGCTGCACTTGTGCCATCCTTCATCAGATATGGAAACACTGTGGCTCACCATATCTCCTGTTATTCTGTTGTCTATGAGAAGTCCATCCTTATAAAAATCAGAGAGGAGGTGGGAGGATGTGTTCTTGTTTTTGCAGCTCAGACTCACACAGTTACCCTCCAGCCCAGGAAAAACAGGCCTCTGCAGGATCACAGAGCCAACTGACAGACAAATGTTTTCATTTCCAGTCATGTTCTCAAAGATTGAATAAAATTACTTTTTACAGAAACTTTCCAGTGACAGTAAAGTTGACAGAGATTTTTCTGTCTCTCCTAATTTTGTCACATGTAAACATTTTCCACTGTTTGTTTGATAGGTTACTTGAATACTGCAATATACTGTTGTACCAATTCAGTTAATGTTTTGTTGGGTTTCTTGATAACACGTTGCTTGAAGCACTCCTCAATATAAAGTTGCAGACTGTCCAGATCTTCGCCACTGCCAAGCAGAGTGCTGAAGGTAGTGGAAAATTTAGCTAGAATATATTTTATTGCCTTATAGGCTCTCTAGAAATTAACTGGTTGAGAAAACTAATGACCAAAATGTAACCAGTAGCACCCTGCCATGCTCAATACTGCTGAGATTCCCATTAAAGTCTTGAGTCACTACTGCATTGTGTCTCCCCAGTACTTTGCAGATTTCTGTTTCATGTCACAGGCTTAGAGAAATCCCTCAGTATTCCTGATCCTTCGCAAATGAGTGGAGCCATCAAGACCTTCACAGTGAAAAAAAGAAACTGAAACAGCTGCTGTCTGTCTGGAGTGATGTGAAAACCTGCATCTAAACAGAAACACAAAGAAAGCAAAAAATGTGATATAATGAAAATACAAACAAAAACATTAATTTCTATTGTAAACCTGAAGAACAATACAATACAATTGACAAAAGCAATAAAAAAAATTGTAT
>NW_024583994.1:3967-9717 GCF_018398535.1 Haplochromis burtoni
AAAAAGGAGTCTTTATTATTTAGAGGTGCAACACAAATATAGTTTAACTGCAATGATGTGGACAAAGATGAGACTTTGCTGTGTGTTTTAAAGCTGAAGGTACATGAGTGAGAACTTCACAAAGAGAAAATCTTACAAGATCTCAAGATCTTTTTTTCTGTTTTACTTTGAAAAGTGATTATTATTTTTTTTTTTTAAAAAAAACATAAGTCACAGCAACTACTCCCTAGTTGACTATTTCATTAGAGACGTAATTTTTTTGTTTTCCATTCTTTAGCACAGATTATAGAACAGGAGGTGGTTTGTAATTAGCATAGTTAACGTCATCAAGACAAGAGCCCTGAATCCAAAGTAGAACAAACAACAGGTTGTTGTACTTTGGATTGATGACGGGCCGAGCACTTCAAGTCCTGATATCATCATCCAACATCATAACATCGTACAGCTAATATCCTAAAGTAACAGTTAAAACAGTGCTCAGGATAATTGCATTTGAGTAAAGCACTCTTTGAAGGCAGCACTGTTTTAAGATGTAGTTCACCAACATCAGATATGCTGCACTTGTGCCATCCTTCATCAGATATGGAAACACTGTGGCTCACCATATCTCCTGTTATTCTGTTGTCTATAAGAAGTGTATCTTTATAAAAATCAGAGAGGAGGTGGGAGGATGTGTTCTTGTTTTTGCAGCTCAGACTCACACAGTTACCCTCCAGCCCAGGAAAAACAGGCCTCTGCAGGATCACAGAGTCAGCTGACAGAAAAATGTTTTCATTTCCAGTCATGTTCTCAAAGATTGAATAAAAATACTTTTTACAGAAACTTTCCAGTGACAGTAAAGTTGACAGAGATTTTTCTGTCTCTCCTAATTTTGTCACATGTAAACATTTTCCACTGTTTGTTTGATAGGTTACTTGAATACTGCAATATACTGTAGCAATTCAGTTAATGTTTTGTTGGGTTTTCTTGATAACACGTTGCTTGAAGCACTCCTCAATATAAAGTTGCAGACTGTCCAGATCTTCGCCACTGCCCACCGGAGTGCTGAAGGTAGTGGAAAATTTAACTAGAAATAAACTGGTTGAGAAAACTAATGAGCAAAATGTAACCAGTAGCACCCCGCCATGCTCAATACTGCTGAGATTCCCATTAAAGTCTCGAGTCACTACTGCATTATGTCTCCCCAATACTTTGCAGATTTCTGTTTCATGTCACATGCTTAGAGAAATCCCTCAGTATTCCTGACCCTTCGCAAATGAGTTGAGCCATCAAGACCTTCACAGTTAAAAAAAGAAACTGAAACAGCTGCTGTCTGTCTGGAGTGATGTGAAAACCTGCATCTAAACAGAAACACAAAGAAAGCAAAAAATGTGATATAATGAAAATACAAACAAAAACAATTTCTATTGTAAACCTGAAGAACAATACAATTGACAAAAGCAATAAAAAAAATTGTATAGTATAAAAATTTGTGGAAAAACAGGCAGGTGAGGGAACTGACTGGAGTGGAGATGCTAAGGGATGAACTGAGGTAGGTGAGGCTGACGACGGAGCTGAGGTTGGTGTGGCTAATGGCTGAGCTACAGACTGAGCTAGTGAAGGACATAAAGCTACCGCCTGGGCTAGTAAGGTTGGTGCCTGAGCAGGGGACAGGTCAGCTAGCCTAACTAGGGATAGTGCGAGGGCGTGAAAAGCTGGATCAGGAGGTGGATGAAGTGGTAAAGTAGCAGGTGAACCGGTTAGCTCTTCCAAGCCTCTAAGGGGGTCAGGCTGGGTTCTGGCTGCCCTCAGCCTGGGCGCTGGGATAGGCACTGGAGGTGGATGGACACCGGTCACCCCCACCCAAGAAACAGGAGCGGGTGTGGAGGCAGACTGGGTCACAGCTGCCCTCGTCTTGGGAGCTGGCACAGGAGTGGTTGCTGGCCGGGCCCTAGCCATCGGAGGAGGTGCTGTAGGGACAGGCTGAGCCTTAGCTGCCTTCACCTGAGAAGGTGAAACAGTCGAAGAAGAAGGCCGAATCTGGGCCGCCGTGCTGGCAGGAAATGGCTGAGTGATGGGTGTGGAAATAATGACTGGGTGTGTGATACTGACAGGTTTAGGTGCATGAGTATTTTTAACAGTGCCCTGGGTTGATGAACCCGGTACCGACTGACAGGTGGACGAAGGAGCAGGTTCAGATAAAACAGTCCTAGAGTGGGCAGACCTCGGGTTTGCTTACACAGGGACCGTAACAGATTCAACAGAGAGTGTTCTGGCCCTTCTACCATCACGGATCACGCCACGGATCAGAGATAAGTTTATTATTTGTTCTGAGTGAAGAATCGGATGTGGAGGGTGGAAAACAGTCACTGGAACTCACCACCTGAAAATAGTCCATGTTATGGCGGCGTGTGCGCCGCTTTCTCCGGGAAGAGGCAGCGGGCGGGGTACACAGCCGAGCCTCTGGCGCGGGAGCCTCCGTTGAGCCGAGGTGGGAGGCGGAGCCGCTGTGCCATGGCGAGGTTGAAGGTCCGGTGAGTAAAACGGCTGGCGGGCGAGCGAGGAGCGGAGCAGCGGGAGAGCGAGCGGCCGAAGCTTTTTTTTTTTTTTTTTTTTTTTTTGCCTGTCCCGTTTGGCTCTTTTGCCATCAGAATTGTTGTCTAAAGGCAAAGAAAGATGCCCAACGGATTTACTTTACCAAATTGACCATCCCAGCCTTGCCGTAATGGTCCATTTGATTCACCTTTTATTGTTTATTTTATTTTCACTTACTGAATACGGGACAGACTTGACTGGGGGAAAGAAGGGGAGAAAGAAAGAGGGAAAGAGAAACAGCTGAGAAGAGGGACGGGGGAGAAGGGCAAAAGACAAAAACCAACAGAACGGGCAGAAAAAAAAATGCATATATCAATCACCTGGATCACCTGCTGAGAAAGAAAAAAGAAAGCAAGCAGAAGAGAACAAGAGTAATAGAATAAACAACATCACAATGATATATGGGAATATGACAGTAAATACTAAATGTTAAACATTATTGTGCAGCACATAAGATCAACAGAACACAGTGTGCTTTGAGGTAGGAGCCAAAAAGGGTGTAGTTTGTGGGTGTGATCACCCGTGTGTACACCTGTGAGCATGGACGCGCTTGTTTTTTGTTTTTTAAAAGGTTCCTTCATGTAATAATCTGCTAGAGGGTGTGGGGGGGCCACAGCCCCGTCCTCCAGGGCGTGAAGCAGGTGTGGAGGAGATCAAAACTCCAGACATCCAGAGGCCCCCAGAACACAAGAGACCAAGGAAGACCAACAGAGGGGCAGCTGCGCCACTGTCCCGGAAAGAGCTGAGGAGAGTCCCAGATGAGGGCTCACTCAGCAGCCGCGGAGCAGAAGCCAGGGGGAGTTGCAGTGACGAGCCCGTGAGCTCTGCCGGCAGCCAGCTGCGCCTGAGTGACCGAGCCCCAGGCCGAGAGGCCGGGGGCACCCCACCTCCGAAGTGGCCCGAGCGAGCCCCAGGCTCCAGGCCCCGATAAGCGGCCGCCAAGGAGTGAGCCGGTGTGTACCTGGACGCCCATCCCCGGACACAAAGAACCACCAACGCACCGATGTCTGAGGGGTCCGCCACTGGCAGGGGAAGTGGTGGTAGGGGGAGATAGGCCTCCAAACCTTGGAGGGCCTGAGATGTCCCCAGAGAGGTGGCGCCTGACACCCAACCTGACATATAGACACAGACATACAGGCACACACAGATACAAACATCCATTCCCACCCTCATGCTCTCATATGCACTTACTCCACACTCAACCAACGTGGAGACAGACATAAAGAGACGTTGTACACACGATCACACTCCCCAAGCGTACTCTACAAACCGGGTCTAGGTGCCCCCGCCCCTGGAGGGGGGGAACTGCACCCAGACCCAGGTGGTGTTTCCCTTTTCCCTGCGGTGGGGGGAGGCAGACCGCCCCGACTCCGCAGCAGCAGGAAGGCTCCACACTCCAGACCGCAGTCGGACGGCCAACTCCTCCTCCTAGCCCCCCTGCTCCAGCAGGTCGCAGAGAATGGGGGTGAGAGAAGACTCCAAACCTCCCTCCACCCGCTCATTGTAGTGTTGATGCATGTGTGTTCTAAGGTGCATTTAAAACCCAGGAGGGCATGGAGCTACCTGCCAGAGAGCAGCAGGTAAGCGCATGGTCCCTCCTGCTAGCCCTCAATGTCTACGTGTATTTAAAATTGAGAGGTGGGCAACGATGCCAGGGGTGGGGTGTACACCCTGATGGTACTTTGGACTCCGTGTATCGTGCCCACCCCCAAGATCCTATATGTATGTGTAATGAGAGTGTGAGTAATGTGAATGTCTAAGTTGTGGGATAAAATTGAGGCAGAGGCAGCCAGAAGGGGACAGAGGGGGGGTAGCCTCCTCTGCACCCTGGTGACATACCCCTACTCCAAGGCCCTGCATGTGTGGGTGGTTGTGGTGGAGCGGGAAGAGGGAGGCAGCTGGAGATGGGGAGGGAAGGAAGGGAGGGGCAAGTGACCCCTCCCTGGGGCCAGCTCCCCCGCTGACCCCAGAGCGGCCGAAGCTTGGCCTGTGACGCCCACTCTCCGTGGCGAATGCTCCGATGCAGGTGAGGCAGCAGGTGGAGGACCGCGGCATCTCCGAGGCCCGCCCAGAGCTAGATGAGTCCCCTCAAAGACGTGCTCCCTCTCTGAGAAGAGCCGCTGTTTCCACCTGAGCTTCTCCGCCCAAATGGAGAGCGCTGCGCCCTGCCGCTCGAAAAGGTCCGAGTCCGCTGGGTCAAAAGCGTGTCTTCTTGGCACGGGTCGTGTCATTCTGTCAGGGGTCAGGGGTCACGGAGACAAAAGATGACAGGATGGCTGGCTGAACTTAATTGACTGGTAGACTAACTGGCTGACTGAACTGAACACGCGACAGGAACAACATCAATGACACGACAGTGAATGAGTGGAAACAGAGGACTTAAATACACAGACTGATGAGGATGATACTGAGAGACCGGTGAGTACACAGCTGAACATGATCTGGCTAATGACACAAGAGACGAGCTGACACAGGAAAAGCAGAAAGTGAGAACATTGATGTGGCAACATAACCTAAATGTGACAAAACTGAAAACACTGGGTCACCGACCCAGGAACCCTGACAATGATTTTACCTGATAGTTGCACAGAAGGAAAACAGCTGATCTGACATGTCTGCAGCTGAGCTAAACTTGACCTGTCTATTATGAATTCCTTTGTACTTAATGGATAGGTCTTCACCTAGAAGTAGTATTGTAGTTATTTTAGAGTTAGAGCCATCTCCAGTCTTTGCAGTTCAAAACAACATTTATGTCACGACCCGAGGGAGTTTCTAGTGTTATTCTGTGTTTTCTTGTGTTTGTCTATGAGGGCGAAGTCCTGGTTCCTCACCTGCTTCTCCCACCTGTGATCCATCATCGACAAGCAGAACAACCGCCAGTTCATGGTGGCAACTAGCCCTTCATGCCTCTCATTGTTCAGGTTTTTGCCTTGTACTAGTGATGTACAAATGAAGTAATGAACCATTACTGAACCACTTCATCAGTGGTATTAAATAAAGATTCATTCATTTGAGTTAGAGCCATGTCCAGTCTTTGCAGTGATGTGCTCTAAGTTAAATTTAAATGCATCAAGTCAACACTGTCTTAAGAATCATGGGTGAGTATACAAACTGATTTGTGTGAATGATAATTAAATCAACAGATTTTGGAAAAATTGATTGACTTGCGCATTTGT
>NW_024583994.1:9742-11577 GCF_018398535.1 Haplochromis burtoni
GTAACTAGGGCGAGGTGTGATTATGTACATGGGATGGAGATTCAAAGATTTTCAGCAATAACCAATATTTTTTATTTAGTGTCTTTTCTTGCTGGCAACTTCTTCAGCTTTCAAAAAACACAGTCGCTCAGCACTGAGGCGTTGCAAAGCATCTCAAATGGCGTAGCACTAGTGATGGTTTTGTCATCGGTTACATGTGATTATTTCCCACAAATGCAAGGTTTTAAGGAGTGGCTCAAGGTTAATCCAACTTCGAGTTTGGAGCTTGTATAAGAGCACTGCTGTCATATGACTTTTACTACCTTGTACTTACTTTTGCCTCTTTATGCCTTCAGTTCCCTTCTGCAAAACTCAGATTTGACTCACCTGCAGTGTAAACTCCTGGATGCTGATCGCTCTTGTTGAACTCACTGAGTCAGACTTCAAACACCCTGATTGCCATGTGTTTTAAATATTTATATGAAAATCATAGTATTCTATGATGATTACTGAAACTTTTATATTAAAATTTGATTCAATTATATTGTGCAATATCTTCCCATAACCAAGATTGGTCCAGTCACCAACTGGACCAATCTTGGTGACTGAGGAGTTCTGTTGTCCCCATGATCTTTCCTCCTGTTGATCAGATTAAAAATTGACAGCACAAATTTAAATTATGACAGCAGCAAAGTTATATGGTTGTGTGTTGTGTATTTCATTATGCTAAAGAATAAAATAAGCAAAACATTTCAATTCATGCAGTAATTAAAAAACAGTTTGGACATAAATATATTTTTAAAACACAAGCTTGGAAAGGTACTGTACAGTGCTGTACAGTTTCACTTGGTTGCAGTTTTTGAGTTAATTTGATTCATTATTGTGTCTGAAACATGAGAATTTCTTCCTTCTGCTCTTTCTTCATGTAACTTTTCAGCTGCAGTCAGAGTAGAAAACTGAAATCATCAATCAGCTCCAGCAGGTGAAACAAACAACAGAGAAACTGAAGAATCAGGTAGAGAAAAAAAAGCATGAGGTTTGTCTTTCAGTTCTAAACATTCAGAATTTGCTGACTCAAATCTCTTCATGAATGGAATGCACACCAATATTGACTCACCAAATCTGAAGGTCTGAAATATATTTTAAAAAAAAGAATCCAGGATATATACAATGTACACCCAAGCTTCAACGTTGTGGCTGATGTCTTCAGATTTTGCTTAAACATGTACACATGATTGTTTTTTCTCATCATGCCATCTATTTTGTGAAATGCACCAGTCCCTTCTGCAGTCCCTTTTTCCTCAAAGATACTGTTTATCGTTACAGTCAAACAGTTTTGTTTGGTCAGACCTCAGGACATGTCTCCAGAAATTAGGATTTTTGTCCCCATGTGCAGCAGCAAACTGTAGTCTAACTTTTTTATGGTGGTTTTGAAGTAATGGCTTTCTCCTCCCAGAGTAACCTTTCAGCTCCTGGTGGTACAGGACTCGTTTTACTGTGGATGGTGACGCTGTCTTTCTAGTGTCAGCCAGCATCTTCACAAGGTCGTTTCATCATGTCCTGGGTTGTTTCACACATTTCAAAAAAAAAAAATGTTCCTCTTTGGCACTCAGAATCTGTCTCCTTCCCAAGCGGTTTGATGGTTGTACGTTCCCATGTTTTTTATACTTGTGTATTATTGTCTGAACTGATAAATGTGGGACCTTCAGTTATCTGGAAATTGCACCAATAGATGAGCCACACACGTGGAAGTCCACAGTTCTTTTCCTGATGTCTTGTTTGATAAAGACACAACAAACTTAGTGCATGAAAGTAATAAAAACAAAAAAACACAACTCTGTCTTTATTCTGACATT
>NW_024583994.1:11602-30842 GCF_018398535.1 Haplochromis burtoni
ATCGAGCCTATGCAACAGACAGCGGTGAATACTGGTGTGAGACTGGAGCAGGAGAGAAAAGCATCAGTGTCAACATCACAATAACTCGTATGTTTAACACTCGAGTGACCGAAATATTTTATTATGAATAGATGAGGTCATTTATGACCTGATGGATTTATGTCATTCAGAAACATTTTCTAACATAAAAATGTTCTATTGGTTATCTATAACTATAGTATTCGGAACTATTATTAGTATCATTTATTGCAAACAGTATTTAACTTAATTATTTTAATGAATCATAATGATTCCATTCAAATGTTGCCTCAATATTGATGAATCAAGCCACAGTATTTGTTCAGTCTTATGTACTATTAATAAAAATTAACATTAAAATTAGTGACTATCAATGAGTCCAAAATTTCATTACCATGGCAGCTGTTAAGTATAAAATTATTCCACTTATTATTTCAGTCTTTTGCTTGCTTGGTTTGAAATGTTACAGATTTCTGTATCAGATAAAAAGTCTTGTTTTTCAGCTGGTTCTGTTGTCCTAGAGAGTCCTGTTGTCCCTGTCAAGGAGGGAAACAATGTGACTCTGCGCTGCAGGAACAAGACAAAGACTTCAAACCTCACGGCTGATTTCTATAAAGATGGCTTCCTCATCGGGAACAGCTACACAGGAGAGATGACCATCCACAAAGTTTCCAGGTCTGATGAAGGACTCTACAAGTGTAAGATGTTTGATACTGGAGAATCACCAGAGAGCTTGTTGACTGTCACAGGTACAAATTCAGACATTTTAAATCAGAAATTAAGAGCTAGAATAAATTATAATTTTAGAGTGTAGCTAAATATAATTAAGTGGAGACAATCAGTTTTCCCATTCTGTCATTTAAAGGTAAACCTTATTTGTTTTACAGCAGATGTATTTTTATCATTGCAGCACTTCACAGAGAGACCTGCTCATCTTCTTGTTCTGCCGTCCAGGTGTTCCTAATGTTGAGGACTATTTTCACCATTGTGATGGTGGTTCTGCTGCTTTTGTTAGTGGGATTACTTCACTTTGGAAAACTCAGTGTTACACAGACATAAATGGTATCTGTATATAAAGATGACTGATGGAGAATGTTCTGGAAGTTTTAACATTTAGATAATAAAACAGTGCAGTGAACTGGACAATTATAAGAGCTACACTATGACAGGTGATTGCAAATATTGTAAAAAATACTTCGACTTCAGTTTTTTTTTCTATATACTTTTTTTCCTGCAGTATTCTGTTGACTTTGTTGGTTGCTGTTAAACTTGTCATGCACAGAAGAGTTTAAAACCACAGGCCTGCTGAGCATGTTTAAAGACCTCTCAGTATCTCAGTTTACTCAGCGTGTAGTGATTTTAGATGCTGCAGACACTCCAGTAATTTTAGCTTCTTAGAGACAAACCGCACGAGAAAACGTTTGTTCACAGTAGAGTTAATACTTCAGTGTGATCATTTCAGTCTCAGCTTGTGGTTTAAAAATTCTACATAAGCCTTGTAGCTGCAAACATGTCAGTGAATCTTCTGCAGCTAAATAGTAAGCATGGCAAGAACAAAAACTTATATATATAAACTTATATATATATTAACATATTTTAAAATAAAATGACCCAACAGAGGGGTGTGGATGTCAGTTACTACTTTCATTTCATTTCATTCACCTTTAAATTTGTTAACTGTTTTAAAATAATTGACAAAAAATATATATAAAGACAATCCCAGTGTCAGCCACTCGGGTGTTGGTGATCGGGGCTCAGCTATTCTTCTCTGCTGAAGAGCGGCCCGCCTCTAGTCGGCGGATCCAAGCCTTACCTGGTTTCTTCCCACGCTGTCCCCCACCTGTAAGGACATCTGCGGCTCTTCACCTGCTGGAAACTGCCCTTAACTACCTGCCCTCGATCTACAGCTCTCCTGCCTCCCTGCGCTACAAGTAAGGCAAACCCCATTCTCACTGTTTAATCTCTCGTCGTCACAAACCTCGCCATGGACTAATTCCACTCTCTCTCCCATTTCAGGCACTTTGCCCCCCGAGACTCCCGCCATGAACTTTCACTACTTTGTCGCAAATAAACTCACTGTAAACTTGTGGCTGTTGAGCATAGTGTCTGCTTTTGGGTCCATTTATGTGACACCCAGTGAAAATATCATCTACACAGTAAAATTTGTTAAAAACTTCCCTGGTCAATTATACTACCTAAAAACAGCTATTCAGCAATGCTAAATTAAGTTTATTGAAATATAGCTGTCTGAGTGGTCGAACAACATTAATTTTGTTGGAAGCTAACATTAGCATAAACCTTGGCAATTATGTAGCATGTAAGACCCACAAACTCAGAAGCTGTAATATAATACATGCATTACCCTTCACATAAACAAAAACTCCACATTTTATTCTATATAAAATCATTATTTAGCACTTTGCTCACTTACCTGGCTTATGCTGACAGTCGCCTCCGTTCCACTGCGGGATAAGAAAATGGCGGCAGAAACGAAACTTAAGAAGCGAAAATGGGCGTGGTCTTTCTATATTACTCCGATAGAATTTCCTCTGTTTTTTGGCTCCAACTCTAGCGGCCAATTGAAGTGATTAGGTTCCAAAACGTGCAATAACTACTCTTTTAGATGAAAATGATGTTGACTCTGGAAAAATTACTCTCTCCGTTTTCCTGTGTATGAGAAAAGAAAGAAACAAAATATATGTTTACATACAGAAAAAGAAAAATGTGATGTTTTGGAACTTTATTTTTTTTAGTATTAAGAAATTTAATATTAAAAGATCAAGATTGTTTTTTTCCATTTCTTACTTCACTTAACTTCATTTTTTTTATTATATATAAATGTTTCTGAAACACCATAACACAGATACAGCAACATCACAGTTCTATTTGTCTGACACAGAAAAATGAACACAATATTAACCCTATTAAACACACAGACACACAAATGTTCCCAGAATAGTGCTTTAGCTCATCAAATAATTGATTGGTTGCTTAACTAGCTTAAAATAAGTTTGAGAAAATCTTTCAAAAAAATAAAATTAACTTAATAAATCAGACACAGCAGTGAATTATCAACATATTCTTAGTTGATAAGATTTATGCATTTACTACTTAATTAAACAAAGACTAAACCAATTTTAGTATTTGGGAAATTTAGATGCATGAGAAGAGCTTTTGCTTCACTTAACTGAGTCTTGACTGAATAAAGTGTTACAAGTTGAACAACTGATTATTTAAACATGTTACATGTTGAGCAACTTCTGGGTTGGTTTTGGTCAGATCATCTCATAAGAAATGACAGAAATCCACAGCTGCTGTGGGAAACCTGTTGGCAGAGATCAGTTAGTGTTCTTCTTTTGTGCTAATAGAATTCATCAGAGCTATAAAATCTACAGTCAATAAACCTGGAAGACAGATTTAAAGTTTTGGTCTCAACACCCTCAACAGCCCTGTTATATTAGTTTGGTTTCTATAGAGCAAAATATATAGTTCAGTGATTATAAGATTAAATGTTTATCACAACTTCATCAGAATATGTTCAAGTGCATAGTGTGGAGGATGTCATAAGGCCTTGAGGCAATCAGATGTTAAACACAATATTTATAAGTGTTTTAAGTTGTAAATCAGTTAGATGAGACCCGAACACGACAGGAAGGTTATGTTCACTGTTAGTTTTACTGGTATATGCAAGATCACACGGGTAACTTATCATATGTATAACATGGGTAGATGCACAAGTAATCAGACTTCTAATCTGAAACATTTTTCCAGTTTGTTGATGAGAAAAGTAGTTAGTAGTTTTACTTGTATTTTGACACCTAGTGTAGTTGCCACACTGGTAATTTCCATTTGCATGCGGGTCTGATGTGGCTGACTGTCTTGTTTTGTTGGATGCAGAATCTGCATAAACCAAGTAGTTGGTGAAGTGAAGGGTAAAGTTGTAGGTCAAGGGCTGGAGACTGAGGGAGGCTGCAGGTCTGGTGATCGAAGGCAGTTATGGAGGGTGTGATAAACTTTGTCATACTTTTACAGTAATTAATTTACTACAATGCATTTCTTACTTTGTTGGAGCCAACTGTGAGGTTAGTTTTAAAATGTAGACAATTAGCTGTTCAGTCCAGTTTTCATACATGTCAAAAATGTGATAAAATCAGACTAATCAAACACCTCAAAATTCATCTTGAATACTTTTAAAATTGTAACTGGTAATTTTAATTAGAAGTATGAGGTGAAAATTAAGCCCTCCTTTAAGAAAGGATTGCTAATACTGCTGATGTTGCACGGTGGGATCAAAAGGGCTCCCCCTGGTGGTTTTCAGAGGTTTGGCATTCTGGTGGTTCTACACTACACATTACAATAAATTGCTGTGCTTATTTCCAATTTCTTAGTAAAATATAAAGGAATGTGTGGTGGCTTAAGCACACCAGCTGTTGATGTAAACATAAATGTAAAATAATTCTTTAAAAATAAAAATCAAATCAGAAAGGACAGCACTGATTTTGGGGCTGTTCCTTGACTTCTTTCTGAAGCTCCTTCAGTCTCTTTTTAGAATAGAATAGAATAGAATTCAACTTTATTGTCATTGCACATGCACAGGTACAGGGCAACGAAATGCAGTTTGCATCCATCCAGAAGTGCTTTAGTGATATAGATATATTACAATATATATTAGCAATAATATAGATATGTGAGTATATTACAGAAATGGGTCTATTATGGTATGTTATAATGTACACGGTATGAAGTATGTTGTGAATATTCTATAACTATAAGTATGTACAGGCTATGAACAGGATATAAATATGAAAAACTATACAGAATATGAAATAAATAACTTTACAAGTTATTATGAAATAAATAATTTCAAACTTTCTGCTTGTGAAAGTGTGACTACAGGTATTTTCTTAAAACCCCGTGACAAATCACTTTTCTGTACTACAAATATGGAGTAAGCCTAATCGTTGAGTCACTTCCGGTATTTCAGACAATCCCTTTCCGCCAAGAGCCACTTGTTAATTTGTTGCAGACTTGTTAAAGTGTTTTCTGAAATGTTATTTTGTAATCTTCTATTGCCTGTGTAACTACCTATCCAGGTACAGGTATTGAAACTCTACAGGTAGCACAAATATGATCAGATAAACCTTGTGAACAACTATAAATGGATTTCATTGAACTAATACCATATGGAGGTAAAAGTATTGCTCCAGGTTATTGACATGTTCTCAGAGTGGGTAAAAGTTGTCCCTTGTAGCTTGGCTGCTTCTGGTGTTACCACAAACCTGGAAAGGTACTTAAAGGCAGTTAATGTAACAGACCAGGATTTATTCACAGGTTAAACCACAGGCACTGTCCCCTCATGATAGGTTTTAATGTTCCAAGGACATCTTTGAAGCTGACTCCAAAGTGTACATAGACACCATGGGTCTTTCTCAAGGGGTCACTGATAAGTATAAAGCACACAATTAAATTGCCTCAGAATTGACATCATGGCTGTTCTTTGGGGATGTGATAGACAAGCAATAAATTACAGATTTTATAAGCAGAAAATTTCACTAGACATGCACTTAAAGCTGTATGAGAGCAAATTCTAGCAGCCAGTCTGATGATCAAACAGCTCCAAAGTCTGTGCGTGATGTGTGGTGATAGATATAGAAACTTTATTCCTAACAATGCTGTTGCTGCTGACTGTTTTCCACATTAGAAACATTAGCTGATGGATTTACAGATGTCTGACACCAAATGTTTTCCTTAATTGAACAACAATCTCTCATGAATGAGCAGCTTCATTTAAATCAAGTTTTAAGTCTTTCTTTACAGTTAAACCACTAATGGTCATTTATAATTCCAGTTTATGATGTGTTCACTTAAACTGCACATCTGTAATCTGTGATGTTTTTGGAACTTTCTTTTTTTAATATTTTAAAATATTATAATATTATTTTGTATACACATTTTATACTATTAAAAATTCTTAAAAATACTCAAAAGTGTAGAAATGTAATAGAAAATGTATGTTTTGGTATGTGGCTGTAACTTTCTAGAACTAATGATCAGTGACGATTTGAAAACACACTAACGCTACGTTCACACTGCAGGCGAAAGCACATCAAATCCGATTTTTTTGACCCTATGCGACCCATATCCGATCATGGTATGACAGTGTGAACGGCACAAATCCGATATTTTCAAATCCGATCTGGGTCACTTTCGTATGTGGTACTGAATCCGATACATATCCGATGTTTTAGAAAGCGACTGCTGTTTGAACGGTCAAGTCGCATTAAATCCGTCTTTTACGTCACCGACACAAGACAGACGCCAATTATCAGCGCCGGAGAAGACATCGCGAACGCTTCCTGGCCATCCAGTGTAGATGTCAGTGAAACTGTTGGGAAGACAACGTTGGAGAAACGTGAACATTTTATTTGTACTGTATAATCTGCAGATTCTGACAGAAATCTGCAACTATCTTTGAAGCACCGCTCCTCTCTTAAACAGCAATAAGGATCATTATTAGGTTATTTACATTATTATGTAAATAACAAAATAACTTAAAGCAAAAATTGGGAAACGTAAAGTCCGAAGTCTTTATATTAAGGGCCATCAGTCAAACAATATTGTTTGCTCTGGGTCTAAACAGAGCGCGTTGTGTGTGAAGTCTTCTTTTGCGCATGCGGGCCGCTTTTGTTAGGATGCCTGGGTCGTTGACCCAGGGGTTTTGAGTTTATTATATTATTTATACTTTCTAGTTTTTGGTTTCTTTGAGTTCTGTCTTATGGTTTATGTCTCTGTCTTCTTTAGTTGCTCTGTCTCCCCTATCACCTGTATCCCCTTGTCTAGTTCGCGTCTCTGTGTATCCTTAGTTCCTATATCCCCGTGTTCAGTCAGTGTTTGTGTCTGCCCTGGTCCCACGTCTCTGTTCCCTCTGTAGTGCCTGCATGTGAGTCTGTGTTATGTGTTTCCTGTTTTACTTTGAAGGTCTCTGTCTTATCTCAGTGTGTTCAGTTTACGCTTCTTTGGTCTCGTCAGTTCTGATTTGTCCCAGCTGTGTTTCCCTCCTGTTACTCATTCCCTGATTGCTCCCTCTGTGTATTTAAGCCCTGTGTTTCTCTGTGTCCGTGTCGCGATCTACCGTTTATTTTGCTGTGTGTTTTGTCAATCCGCCGGTGTTAGTTTATTTTTGACCTTTTTTCCCCAGTTATGTTATGTTTGAGTTCAGCATTAAAGCTGTTTTGGTTTAAGTTCTGTCTCCGGAGTCTGCACCTTGGGTCCTATTCCTGTCTGCACACAGCCACACCTAACAGAAGATCGCGACCATACTATGGACCCAGCAGACTTTGAACTCCAGGAGCGACGCCGAGCAGCCTTTGCCCAGCTGGAGGAGGAACTCCGCTGGAAGCCATGGCTCACCCCTGACGTCGGGCGCATTTTCCATGGCACTCGGCTGGCTCTCGGCGGTCCCCGGAGCTGCCAGAAGTCTCCACCTGTTGCTCCGCTAGCACGCAAGATGCGGCCGTTTCAGTTGGGAGTCCTCCGCGTGGCTTCAGGCACTCACGCTCCGGCCTCAGCGTCACCATTCTGTGCACCGGAGGCTCAGTTGCGCACGCCGCCAGCTACCTCTGCCCGAAGGAAACGGCGCTCACGTCGCCGTCATATGGACACGTTTGAGCGACCTCCGGTGGTGAGTCAAAAGGACTACACTTTTCAAACTCCACATGAGCCAGTTTTCAGTGAGCCTGCTCCTTTGCCTTCCGGTGCTCCTTCGCCCAGGGCAACTGCGGTCCAGCCATCTCCTGCACCTGTATCAGTTCCTCAGGTGAGGGGGGCTAGGGCCCAGTTTGTCCCTGCTCCAGTTTCCAGGCCAGCTGAGGCTCCGCTAGTCTCTGCGCCCGTGTCTATTCCGCGGGTGGGAGCGGCTACTGCCCAGCAGGCCACTGCACCGGTTTCTGTCCTCGCTGGAGGCTCGGGTGAGCCCGTCCAGCAGTTTTCCGTAGGCTCTGAAGACATAGCTCAGCTTAGTGCTCATCCACCACCTCACCCGCCATTACTACCATCTTTACAACAGTCGATACATATTAGACTTCTCTCCATAGCTCAGACATTAGCTCACCTATCTGCTCAGTCACCTGCTCAGTTTCCGCCTCAGTTGTTTGCTCAGTCACCTGTCTCTGCTGGAGGGTCCGAGGGGCCCGTTCAGCCTCCTGTCTCCGCTGGAGGGTCCGAGGGGCCCGTTCAGCCTCCTGTCTCCGCTGGAGGGTCCGAGGAACCGCTTCAGCCACCTGTCTCCGCTGGAGGGTCCGAGGAACCGCTTCAGCCACCTGTCTCCGCTGGAGGGTCCGAGGACCCGCTTCAGCCACCTGTCTCCGCTGGAGGGTCCGAGGAACCGCTTCAGCCACCTGTCTCCGCTGGAGGGTCCGGGGCTTCAGCCCTTCTCCGCTGGAGGGTCCGAGGAAGCTTCAGCCTTCTCTTCTGCTGGAGGGTCCGAGGGGCCCGTTCAGCCACCTGTCTCCGCTGGAGGGTCCGAGGGGCCCGTTCAGCCACCTGTCTCCGCTGGAGGGTCCGAGGGGCCCGTTCAGCCACCTGTCTCCGCTGGAGGGTCCGAGGGGCCCGTTCAGCCTCTTGCCTCGTCAGCTGGGGGTCCGGGAGGACCCAGCCAGCACGTCCCAGTGTCTGCTGATGGTTCTGGCGAGGCCGTTCAGCCACCACCGGCTCCACCGCCTGGTCCGGCCTCCGAGTCTGCAGTTCCGCCTGGTCCGGCCTCCGCAGCCTCTGCAGCTTCGCCTGGTCCGGCCGCAGCCTCAGCCTGTGCTACGCCTGGTCCAGCTTCGGCTTCTGCTTCGCCTGGTCCGGCTTCGGCTTCTGCTTCGCCTGGTCCGGCCTCCGAGTGTTCAGCTTCGTCTGCTCCTGAGGTCTCCATGCTGTCTGTCCTGCACGTCCTGTCGGCCTGCACGTCCTGCACGTCCTGTCCGGCCGATGACTGGACGTCATTGCCGTCATGGACGGCCCCCTGAACTACGTCGCCGTCGGTGCCTCCCGCCGGCCGGCCTCCTGATCTGCTCGGTCGCCGTCGGTGCCTCCCGCCCGGCCGGCCTCCTGATCTGCTCCGTCGCCGTTGCCTCCCGCCTGGCCGGCCTCCTGACCTGTTTTCTGGGCTCTTGGACCATCAGCCTCCGGGCCGCCCCCCTGACCTGCCCGGGTTTGGACTGTTGTGCCGTTAGCCTCCGGGCCGGCCCCCCTGAACTTTTTTGAGACTATTGCCTGGGCCTCTGCGCCTTTCGTGAGCTCTTTTGTTTGTTTGCTTTTGGACTATGCCTGGGCCTTGGTGCTGTTGTTTTGGACTTTGTTCCTGTGTTTTGTTCTGTTGCTTTCCAGGCTCCGTTGTTTGTTCTTTTTTTTGTTTCTGGCTCCTTGTTTGGTTTGTTTCGAGCCCTCCATCCTGTTTCCCCCGCCCCACCCTGGTTGGGTTTTTTTTTTTTTTTTTTTTTTTTTTTTTTTTTTTTTTTTTTTTTTTTTTTTTGTTTTGATGTTTTGGTTTGGGCTGTCTGGAAGCCAGCCCTTAAGGGGGGGGTACTGTTAGGATGCCTGGGTCGTTGACCCAGGGTTTTTGAGTTTATTATATTATTTATACTTTCTAGTTTTTGGTTTCTTTGAGTTCTGTCTTATGGTTTATGTCTCTGTCTTCTTTAGTTGCTCTGTCTCCCCTATCACCTGTATCCCCTTGTCTAGTTCGCGTCTCTGTGTATCCTTAGTTCCTATATCCCCGTGTTCAGTCAGTGTTTGTGTCTGCCCTGGTCCCACATCTCTGTTCCCTCTGTAGTGCCTGCATGTGAGTCTGTGTTATGTGTTTCCTGTTTTACTTTGAAGGTCTCTGTCTTATCTCAGTGTGTTCAGTTTACGCTTCTTTGGTCTCGTCAGTTCTGATTTGCCCCAGCTGTGTTTCCCTCCTGTTACTCATTCCCTGATTGCTCCCTCTGTGTATTTAAGCCCTGTGTTTCTCTGTGTCCGTGTCGCGATCTACCGTTTATTTTGCTGTGTGTTTTGTCAATCCGCCGGTGTTAGTTTATTTTGACTTTTTTCCAGTTATGTTATGTTTGAGTTCAGCATTAAAGCTGTTTTGGTTTAAGTTCTGTCTCGGAGTCTGCATCTTGGGTCCTATTCCTGTCTGCACACAGCCGCACCTAACAGCTTTGAGCGTTCACACTGAGCGCGTTTGCTGTCACGTTTTATTTGTAGTGTGAACGAGCAGACAAAAAATCGGATTTGATCCAAAAATCGGAATTGAGCATTAAGGCCTGCAGTGTGAACGTAGCCTTATTGTAAACTGTGTTCAAGGTTATTACTCTGTGTAAATAAATGTCAGAAAATCATTTTGATTTATTTTTCCACAACACAATGTCAGTGTGGAGGATGATAAGACCCAAAGATCCAGCACAGTTTTTCCTCACTAATAGTATACATACAGACTTTTTTTTATATTCTTAAATTAATATATCCTAGATTTTGTTTCTACACATCAGTCTGGTATCATGCAGCCAGTAAACAGGACAGGAGCAGACTGCAGCGGACTGTACGGGCAGCAGAAAGGATCATCGGTGCCCCCCTGCCCTCCATCCAGGATCTGTACCTCTCAAGAACCAGGAAACGGGCAGGGAAAATCATCACAGACCCCTCACACCCTGGACACAGACTTTTTGATCTGCTGCCCTCTGGCAGACGGTACAGAAGCCTGCAGACCAGGACCACCCGACATAGGAACAGTTTCTTTCCCCTCGCCATCTCCCTTCTAAACAGTTGACCTGTCACACTGCTCCCACTGCCAGACTGCAACTGCACCTTATGTACATTCTGTAGTATTCATTCCACCTCATTTCATTTCTGTCATCCTGTATTCTATGTATATAAGTTTAGATTGGTTATTTATAGTTGGTTTACACAGCTTTGTGTATGTATGTGTATGCATGTGTAATGTATATATAGACACGTGTGTGTGTGTGTGTGTGTGTGTGTGTGTGTGTGATTTACATTGCTGTGCTTGAGAGCCACCATCTACCGGAACCAAATTCCTTGTATGTGTCTGCACATATACTTGGCCAATAAACACGATTCTGATTCTGATTCCGACAATATTTTCATGGACCGGCCTTTAAGGTGTCGCGGATGAATACAACAAAATAAAACCAGATAATAAAAATGATAAAAACCCTGAAAACCATAAATTTCACACCCGAGCCTCAACTCTCGCGGCCTGATACCAAACAGCCCGGGGGTTGGGGACTGCTGCTTTAGCATACAAGTGAAATCAGATATTTACATACACTTCAGAAAAAAAACAAATACATTTTTTTTATTTACTGTCAAACATCAAAACAGAGTGAACTTTTTTGTTTTGTTTTAGATCAATAAATATTAACATATTTTTTGTATTTGTGTTTAAACATTATTGTGCAGCACATAAGATCAACAGAACACAGTGTGCTTTGAGGTAGGAGCCAAAAAGGGTGTAGTTTGTGGGTGTGAGCACCCGTGTGTACACCTGTGAGTGTCAGACATCTGTAAATCCATCAGCTAATGTTTCTAATGTGGAAAACAGTCAGCAGCAACAGCATTGTTAGGAATACAGTTTCTATATCTATCACCACACATCACGCACAGACTTTGGAGCTGTTTGATCATCAGACTGGCTGCTAGAATTTGCTCTCATACAGCTTTAAGTGCATGTCTAGTGAAATTTCTGCTTATAAAATCTGTAATTTGTTGCTTGTCTATCACAGAACAGCCATGATGTCAATTCTGAGGCAATTTAATTGTGTGCTTTATACTTATCAGTGACCCCTTGAGTAAGACCCATGGTGTGTATATACACTTTGGCTTCAAAGATGTCCTTGGAACATTAAAACCTATCATGAGGGGACAGTGCCTGTGGTTTAACCTGTGAATAAATCCTGGTTTGTTACATTAACTGCCTTTAAGTACCTTTCCAGGTTTGTGGTAACACCAGAAGCAGCCAAGCTACAAGGGACAACTTTTACCCACTCTGAGAACATGTCAATAACCTGGAGCAATACTTTTACCTCCATATGGTATTAGTTCAATGAAATCCATTCATAGTTTATCACAAGGTTTATCTGATCATATTTGTGCTACCTGTAGAGTTTCAATACCTGTACCTGGATAGGTAGTTACACAGGCAATAGAAGAATTACAAAATAACATTTCAGAAAACACTTTAACAAGTCCCCAACAAATTAACAAGTGGCTCTTGACGGAAAGGGATTGTCTGAAATACCGGAAGTGACTCAACGATTAGGCTTACTCCATATTTGTAGTACAGAAAAGTGATTTGTCACGGGGTTTTAAGAAAATACCTGTAGTCACACTTTCACAAGCAGAAGAAAAAGAGACTGAAGGAGCCTCAGAAAGAAGTCAAGGAACAGCCCCAAAATCAGTGCTGTCCTTTCTGATTTGATTTTTATTTTTAAAGAATTATTTTACATTTATGTTTACATCAACAGCTGGTGTGCTTAAGCCACCACACATTCCTTTATATTTTACTAAGGAAATTGGAAATAAGCACAACAATTTATTGAAATGTGTAGTGTAGAACCACCAGAATGCCAAACCTCTGAAAACCACCAGGGGGAGCCCTGTTGATCCCACCCTGCATCATCGGCAGTATTAGCAGTCCTTTCTTAAAGGAGGGGTTAATTTTCACCCCATACTTCTAATTAAAATTACCAGTTACAATTTTAAAAGTATTCAAGATGAATTTTGAGGTGTTTGATTAGTCTGATTTTATCACATTTGTGACATGTATGAAAACTGGACTGAACAGCTAATTGTCTACATTTTAAAACTAACCTCACAGTTGGCTCCAACAAAGTAAGAAACACATTGTAGTAAATTAATTACTGTAAAAGTATGACAAAGTTTATCACACCCTCCACAACTGCTTTCGATCACCAGACCTGCAGCCTCCCTCAGTCTCCAGCCCTTGACCTACAACTTTACCCTTCACTTCATCAACTACTTGGTTTATGCAGATTCTGCGTCCAACAAAACAAGAGAGTCAGCCACATCAGACCCGCATGCAAATGGAAATTACCAGTGTGGCAACTACACTAGGTGTCAAAATACAAGTAAAACTACTAACTACTTTTCTCATCAGCAAACTGGAAAAATGTTTCAGATTAGAAGTCTGATTACTTGTGCATCTACCCATGTTATACATATGATAAGTTACCCGTGTGATCTTGCATATACCATTAAAACTAACAGTGAACATAACCTTCCTGTCGTGTTCGGGTCTCATCTAACTGATTTACAACTTAATACACTTATAAATATTGTGTTTTACATCTGATTGCCTCAAGGCCTTATGACATCCTCCACACTATGCACTTGAACATATTCTGATAAAGTTGTGATAAACATTTAATCTTATAATCACTGAACTATATATTTTGCTCTATAGAAACCAAACTAATATAACAGGGCTGTTGAGGGTGTTGAGACCAAAACTTTAAATCTGTCTTCCAGGTTTATTGACTGTAGATTTTATAGCTCTGATGAATTCTATTAGCACAAAAGAAGAACACTAACTGATCTCTGCCAACAGGTTTCCCACAGCAGCCGTGGATTTCTGTCATTTCTTATGAGATGATCTGACCAAAACCAACCCAGAAGTTGCTCAACATGTAACTGAAGAGTGCTTGAGGTCAAAGCACTTCATAATAGAGAGACTTGATGTCTGTTATGTCACTGATTCATGTTTAAATAATCAGTTGTTCAACTTGTAACACTTTATTTAATCAAGACTCAGTTAAGTGAAGCAAAAGCTCTTCTCATCCATCTAAATTTCCCAAATACTAAAATTGGTTTAGTCTTTGTTTAATTAAGTAGAAAATGCATAAATCTTATCAACTAAGAATATGTTGATAATTCACTGCTGTGTCTGATTTATTAAGTTAATTTTATTTTTTGAAAGATTTTCTCGAACTTATTTTAAGCTAGTTAAGCAACCAATCAATTATTTGGTCAGGTAACAACTCATGAGCTAAAGCACTATTCTGGGAACATTTGTGTGTCTGTGTGTTTAATATTGTGTTCATTTTTTCTGTGTCAGACAAATAGAACTGTGATGTTGCTGTATCTGTGTTATGGTGTTTCAGAAACATTTATGTATAATAAAAAATGTTTTAAGTGAAGTAAGAAATGGAAAAAAGAATCTGGATCTTTTAATATTGCATTTCAAATTTAATACTAAAAAAAATAAAGTTCCAAAACATGTTTCACATTTTTCTTTTTCTGTATGTAAACATATATTCTGTTTCTTTCTTTTCTCATAGATGATATTTTCACTGGGTGTCACATAAATGGACCCAAAAGCAGACACTATGCTCAACAGCCACAAGTTTACAGTGAGTTTATTTGCGACAAAGTAGTGAAAGTTCACGGCGGGAGTTTCACGGGGCAAAGTGGCTGAAATGGGAGAGAGAGTAGAATTAGTCCATGGCGAGGTTTGTGACGACAAGAGATTAAACAGTGAGAATGGGGGTTTGCCTTACTTGTAGCGCGGGGGGGCAGGATAGCTGTGGATCGAGGGCAGGTAGTTAAGGGCAGTTTCCAGCAGGTGAAGAGCCGCAGATGTCCTTACAGGTGGGCGACAGCGTGGGAAGAAACCAGGTGAGGCTTGGATCTGCCGACTAGAGGCGGGCCGCTCTTCAGCAGGGAAGAATAGCTGAGCCCCGATCACCAACACCCGAGTGGATGACACTGGGATTGTCTTTATATATATATTGTTTGTCAATTATTTTAAAACAGTTAACAAATGAAATGAAATGAAAGTAGTAACTGACATCCACACCCCTCTGTTGGGTCATTTTATTTTAAAATATGTTAATATATATATAAGTTATTGTTCTTGCCATGCTTACTATTTAGCTGCAGAAGATACACTGACATGTTTGCAGCTACAAGGCTTATGTAGAATTTTTAAGCCACAAGCTGGCACTGAAATGATCACGCTGATGTATTTTAACTCTGCTGTGCACAAACATTTTCTCATGCGGTTTGTATCTAAGAAGCTAAAATTACTGGAGTATCTGCAGCATCTAAAATAACCATACGCTGAGTAAACTGAGATACTGAGAGGTCTTTAAACATGCTCAGCAGGCCTGTGGTTTTAAACTCTTCTGTGCATGACAAGTTTAACAGCAACCAACAAAGTCAACAGAATAAAAAAGGAAAAAAAATATATAGTAAAAAAAACTGAAGTCGAAGTATTTTTTTTTTTTACAATATTTGCAATCACCTGTCATAGTGTAACTCTTATAATTGTCCAGTTTATTGCACTGTTTTATTATCTAAATGTTAAAACTTCCAGAACATTCTCCATCAGTCATCAATCAGTCATCTTTATATACAGATACCATTTATTTCTGTGTAACACTGAGTTTTCCAAAGTGAAGTAATCCCACTAACAACAGCAGCAGAACCACCATCACAATGGTGAAAATAGTCCTCAACATTAGGAACACGTGGACGGCAGAACAAGAAGATGAGCAGGTCTCTCTGTGAAGTGCTGCAATGATAAAAATACATCTGCTGTAAAACAAATAAGGTTCACCTTTAAATGACAGAATGGGAAAACTGATTGTCTCCACTTAGTTATATTTAGCTACACTCTAAAATTATAATTTATTCTAGCTCTTAATTTCTGATTTAAAATGACTGAATTTGTACCTGTGACAGTCAACAAGCTCTCTGGTGATTCTCCAGTATTAAACATCTTACACTTGTAGAGTCCTTCATCAGACCTGGAAACTTTGTGGATGGTCATCTCTCCTGTGTAGCTGTACCCGATGAGGAAGCCATCTTTATAGAAATCAGCTGTGAAGTTTGAAGTCTTTGTCTTGTTCCTGCAGCGCAGAGTCACATTGTTTCCCACCTCGACAGGGACAACAGGACTCTCTAGGACAACAGAACCAGCTGAAAAACAAGACTTTTTATCTGATACAGAAATCTGTAACATTTCAAACCAAACAAGCAAAACACTGAAATAATAAGTGGAATAATTTTATACTTAACAGCTGCCATGGTAATGAAATTTTGGACTCATTGATAGTCACTAATTTTAATGTTAATTTTTATTAATAGTACATAAGACTGATCAAATACTGCGGCTTGATTCATCAATATTGTGGCAACATTTGAATGGAATCATTATGATTCATTAAAATAATTAAGTTAAATACTGTTTGCAATAAATGATACTAATAATAGTTCTGAATACTATAGTTATAGATACCAATAGAACATTTTTATGTTAGAAAATGTTTCTGAATGACATAAATCTATTCATAATAAAATATTTCAGTCACTCGAGTGTTAAACATACGAGTTATGGTGATGTTGACACTGATGCTTTTCTCTCCTGCTCCAGTCTCACACCAGTATTCGCCGCTGTCTGTTGCATAGGCTCGATGAATCGCACACAGTAGTGTTGGTGAGCTCTCATCACACGCTGAAATGAAGGCCTCAGTATTTCTGATCCCTTTTAACTGAGAAGCTCCATCAAGACCCTCACAGTGAAAGAAGACAGACTCCAGTTCAAAGAACTGCAGTCTTTTTGGGACGATGCGAAACACAGCATCTTAACCAGAAAGAGATCAAATGAAGTTACTGTATAGAGTAAAGGAACAATCAACAATTTCTGTAGTAAACAAAAGTTTGTAGACAAAATCGTGTGATTTAAGACAGAAACTTGCCCAGCTGCTTACCCCTGTTTTCAACATGTGCGGCCAGCAGAATAAATACAGGTAACACTGAAAAATTAAATAAATTATCAGCCAAAGAGTTTGTTACTGCAAATATAAACTCAGTTACAAATGAACTTCTGCACACGACCTCCTGCTGGAATATTTATAAATGATGACATTTTAATCTGTCAGACCTTCAGTGAGTTTAATGCAAACTGTGAACATACTGACAAACATGACAAAGACCAGATTGACAGAAACACTGTAATTAAATAAGTTTCAATGTTAATGCTGTTAAAACCATTTGTGGAAGTTTTATTCAAGTACACAGAAATATGTAAAACCAGAGAACTCACACATTGTGAAGCAGACAGCTGTAACCTTCATGTTGTCCTGCAGCTGAATGTCTGAGCCTGAAATACAGCTGCTCTGTGCTGCAGATGAAAACTTCCTCTTCCTGCAGTTTGAGTTTAATAACATGAAGCCTGACTCACTGTGGTTTTACCAGAGAGCAGGCTGAGGACAAAGAGAGCAGTTAGAAGTTTGATACTGACCATGAACTGCAAAACCAAGTCCAGCTGAAACTATTCTTTACATACAGATGAGTTACAATATATTTGTGTCTTTGTTTTAGGTTTTGAGTATTTATCGCTTCCTTTAAATTCAATCTGCAGATTAAACAGCAGTTTAAGATTAATATCGTGTTTTAATTTGACATTAACAAACAAATTTTACATTTTTTGACCTCTACTGCAGTCTGCACGTCAAAGTGTCCTTAAGAAAGATATTAAACGCCATGTTGCCCAAATGCATCCACCAGAGTGTGAGTGAATGTTAAACTGCTTAAACACCAAGTGCTCTATGAATGTCTGTGTGATTGTATCAATGAGGCTTGTAGTAAAAACAGCTGAGCACTCAGTCAGAGTAAAAAAGACTCTGACTGAGAATGCATCATCCATATTTATTCAAAGTAAAAACTGTATTTATAAATGTCTCACATGTGAAGTCTCTTTAAACCACATACTCTATTGTTTTTATTACATGTGATTAGCTGTTTCCTATATGACACATCAAACATAACAGTTTTCAGCCTTGTTTGTATTCAAACACTGAGTGATGATGAGTCTAAGGACCTGTGACTGACTGGAATCTAGAACACAGGTGAACATTCAATTAGTCTTTTTTATTTTTGCTTCACAAGGTACTTAGAAAGAGTTTTGTTTCCTAGAATTAGTTTTGTTTTGGTTTTTTGCAGCAAACAATAAATCCAGTCACTCTGACCCCGCCTCCCCCTCTTTATTTCATGATTTGGTTTGGTCCAGGTTCTGCTAGCTGATGCTGAGCAGTAAGATGGTAGGATGCTTCTGTTAAAAGTGATAATAGGAGCCTAAGTTTAAAAAGAAAGGGAGATGGGTGGAAATGAAACTCGTAGTGAGGTCCACATGAAAGAAACTGCTTGACTTTGCTAGTATTAGATAGTTCACTTCACTTCTAACAGAAAAGAATGTGTGTTGTGTTATTTTAGCAAACATGTAATTGGTGCAGGCAGACCCTTTGTACGTATACTGTAAGTCTACGAAATCACAGATCAGCCGACCTGCTGCCAGGTCAAACAGATCAAACCTCTTCTTCAGGCTCAGCTGTTCAACTCCCATCTCCATACTCCTGACACTGAACCACTGATACCTGAAGAAGTTGATGAGTTATTGTATGTCAAAAAATGAATAAAAATAATTTTTAGATCTCTGTCTTTGAGCTCCACTAGGTCTCAGGACAGAGACATATTTTTGTTGCTTATACTTTGTTTGAAATTTGATATACAAACAATTGTTTAAGTTATAATTGGCAATACTTGATATTATTTAAAGAAATCTGATAAAGTTATCATTAAAATGATTAAAATGGAAAAAAGTGTCTTGCACATATCTCATCAGTCATACACAAAATCAATAAATCTATGTCTCTTAGCAGAATATTGATCCATGTCGGCAGAGTCTTATATTTTTAGGGCTGGCCTGGTTTGAAAAATTAATAGTGTGGGGCCCAAAATGATATCTTTTGTCACAGGACCCCAAATCCCTGGTGGCACCGCTGCGACACTGAAATGGATAACAGATTGTGGTGGAGGTGTGGTCCCGGGCGCGGCTGCAGGGGAGGAGTGGTGCAGTGAGCTCAACAGGGCGGTGCTGGAGAGGCAGGTGAGAACAGCTGATGGCGTTTGGACTGATGACGGTTTCCTTCCCCCTTTTTAGTGAGACGGGAGAGGAGCGGAGGGGAAGCTGGGAATCAGCTGAGACCAGGGCCCTATTTCAGGAAGCCGGTTTAGTGGAAAAACTGAGTAAGTATACCCTGAGTTAACGAAAACTCTGGTTCTTCGGTTTCACAAAGCGAGTTCAGATGAAGCCTGAGTGAGTCACTATGACGACACACTCCGTGAAGCTAACCTGCCCCCTAGCAGGTTTACT
>NW_024583995.1:0-2028 GCF_018398535.1 Haplochromis burtoni
TTTTAAGTGTGCCGTATTTTCCAAAAAACACAGTAATAACGACGGCCCGCTAGCATGCTCTACCAAAAATAGTGCTTTGCTGTGTATCTGACGGATGAAAGCTAAACCAGTTCCACACCACTGAAGTTGCAGCATTTTTACAAACCAATTCTGATTCATCTGTTTCCTTCAACGATCCGCTTTTGCCCTTCTCATTCTCCGTCACTGGCACGCTTTTTCCGCCATTTGCGTATGAAAACAAAAGCACTGCACATGCGCATTTTACCCATATTCTATCGCGATATTTCATTTTCTTATCGTTGCCCGACATTATACCGGTAATACCGTGAACGGTATGATATGGTCCAGCCCTACTACAAACTCGATGGTTTTTGAAGGGAAACATGTGAGATGAGATCATACTGTCCTAATGTGAGAAACATGAAGCTAAAGTTAACTACAGCTGTGTGTGCACCTCCATTAAAAAGGAAATGGCAGCGAGATTCGATGTAAATGTTGCCAGGTCAAGCTAGCTGATCAAAACTCTGCTACAATATGCTCAGTCATTTGAAAAAAGTTTGGGATGCGGGTGTTGTTCCAATTTCCAATACTGGCCTAAAAACTGGCCCCATCAAACAGCATGTGATGACACGCTGACACGCATCAATCTGACCTGGGTCCTGGAGAAAATTCCGACCCAGATGAAGGCCTGAAGAAAGCAAAAGAGGTATACTGGGGACAAACTGAGCCAATTCTGCTATGCCTGGTGCACGGGGAAAAATGATCAATATCCTCTTTGTGACATTTTTGTTTGGGGATGTGCTGTGTGATTTTCCTAATGTGAAATATGTGCTGTGGCTCCAAAAGGTTGGGAAACATATTTTGTTGACCTACCCAAGTTGCTCACCGTTTTAGAGAACACTAATTTGTTGACCTTTTGAGATCTCATCCATGATTAATCCTGCTACAGCCCCATTTGAACTTACCTCATAATATGAAGATTCATGTTTCCCAGCTGAAACTAGTTTCGTAGGAGACCAGAAACCTAAGAAGTTATGGAAAGCAATCTGCTCCTACTGTTGACAGTTTGTCTTTTAAAATCTTTGCAATGACAGACGAAGTACCTAATTTACCTCTACACAAACACACTGTCATGGTCCTGAGTTTGGTGACTCAGTGTTTATGCTTTTGATTATTAATATTCTTTGTTTCAGTCAAGTTCTGGTCATATCTTTTGGAGTTTTCTAGATCTTTGGTTTTGCCTGTATGCCTCCTCTGTGTTACACGTCCCTTGTCTAGTTTCTTGTCTAGCATCTCCTGTCTCCCCCCAGTCAGTTGTGTCTCCTTGTCAAATCCATGTCTCTGTGTCTGTCTCCTGTTTGCTGTTTTCCTTTGACAATCTTGCATCCTTTGTTAATGTTTCCAGCTTTGCTTCCTTTCTGTCTTGTTACGTCAGATTAGTCCAAGCTGTGTTTCCCACCTGTTTCCCATTTCCCTCGTTACTCCCTTGTGTATTTAAGCCCTGTGTTTTCCTCTGCCCGTTGTCATGTTGTCCCATGTGCTGTGTGTTTCTCATGTCCCTGGGATTATCTAGGTCCCTGCTTTCTAGTGTTTTAGTTCTAGTGTTCCAGTTTAGGTTTACTTTCTGTGAGTTTTGGGTTTTTGTTTGATTTCTTCTACAGCGGTATGGGGCGCCGTTTGTAAAGTGAAACATGCTGAAATTAACAGCAACATTTTTCCATATTTAGCTCAAAACCTTACAAAAACATGTTTTTTTGAGTAATTTTTTACAACATTTAGTAAAATATTTGTAACTTTTCATCAAATGTTAAATAGTAAATCTAAATGTTAAATGTTAAATCTAAATATTATATTTAAATCTAAATGTTAAACCTAAATGTTAAATGTTAAATCTAAATGTTAAATGTTAAACCTAAATGTTTAGGCTACAATGCAAATTTATTGTACGGATCAATGGAAATACCTAAATAAAAGCTTCCCGAAAACCTCCGGTGCAAAATTGTGTCTGTTCTCCTCCTCACTTCTCCC
>NW_024583995.1:2048-4562 GCF_018398535.1 Haplochromis burtoni
AAAAAGTGTTCTGATGCTGTAAGCTGCTGTAAAGTTCAGTAAATTCTAATAATCAGAAAGTTCTTGTTATAAATCCCAGGTTGCTCAGGGTATGTTTCATGCTGCTACCCACATGTTTTTATTTTCCTGATTTAGCAAGTGCGACTTTGTTTAGTGTGAGAACTGAGCCATGTTGTCAGTTTGCCAGAGGCGTAAACTAGTTTGGTTGTTGAGCTTAAAGTCAGAGTTTACAGTGTCAGAAAAGTGGCTCTTCTTAAGCTGGGCATTCACTGTGCGATTTTTGGCCCATTGTGAGAAAATTTTTCAGTCATGCGACCGTTTTGGGGATCGACCCGAGTTTCACCTTAATCGTGTGTCGTGCATCGTGTCGTATACATGGGGTAACAAGAAGCAATTAACACCTCACAACCAGCTCCCAATCAGCAATCATATGATCGCAAGAAAATCAAACCTGTTTGAAATCCTGACGCCCCTCATGAGGGTGTCAACGCAACCTCTCTTGCATGTGCAAACACAGAAATTGAAGTGAAAAAGACGGAGTAGCACAGCAGTGCAGCGTGTGATCTGGACACAAGCGATGGATGCCCAGCTTGTAGAACTTTGGCAAGCTCATCCGAGCCTTTTCGATGTGGCCTCACAAAGTTATCACGACCGCAACAACCGTGAAAAGAGTTGGATGCTGCTCAGTTGCAGCTGCCTGGTCAATGTTTTTCATTAGCAATTTAGCAAAGGTGATGGTGGTGGTGTGTCTGTGTGAGTGAAAGACAGAGAGGGAGAGAGAGACAGATTTTGTGTTATAACCTTCATGTTATGGACGCACAGTGCGAGCGCTCAGGTCGCATCAGAGCATCGGGCCGTATAGTGTGAGACTCTGCATCGTGACCTATGAACTTCTAACCCCTGAGATTCAATCGTACAGTTTGAGCTGAAGCTGAACGCGACTGAAAAAAATGGCACAGCTTTACCTGATTAAATCACTGTGGTAACTTATGCTGGACAGTTGGGAGCTGTCTGTTTAAAACTTTCAACCTCAACTGGCTCCTTTCGATGTGGAGGACTAGTGTTGCCCCTGTCAAATGACTGAACTCCTCACTCCTTCTCTAAGAAAGGGGCCAGCCTTCCCAGGAAGCTTATTTCTGCCGCTTGTATCATGATCCTGGTTTTTTGGTCACTAAAGCGAGGGACTTTTTTACCTTGAGGGACCGGTGCACCATCCGTATCACTGCAGCAGCGGCCTAGATTCATCTGCTGATTTAGACACATTCTATGACACCTTATCATCTCATCTTGTCGTATACTAAATGTCCTTGTCTCTCATTAAAATTATGTTGTCACTTATGGTGTAATTTCTGGCACTGTCCCATTGATGCTAGAGAATTTTAATTTATTTGTTCATTGCAGTGAGTTCCTCGTCTCAGCCTGAGAGATCATATGGCCCTTGTAATCACCCAGTTTTCTTTTTCTTGTAGTCCGTTAGTCTTTTTTAAACTTTTTTCACTAGAGCTTTAATGAGTGTCTCAGGAGAAATGATATTGAGCTCTCCCATTATTTTAGCCTGAGTGTTGTTTTCTCCCATCTAAACATTTTGGAAACATGAGGCTTGCCTGGCTTCCTTCTTGGACCTCAGGCTCTATTATTCACTGTTCTACAGTCACACTTTCTCCTTTTGTGTCTATATAAATGTCTATATACATTTGAGCAGTTGTATTCACTGATTTGAGAAACAGAGTTTGTTTGTTGGGAAAAATTTGCCAGTTTTTGTGGGACCTCAGCAATGCTAAGGTCCTGCTCTACAATACGTCATGTCAGTCTGTCACTATGCGATGTGATGATGTGATATAATGCATATCTGAACCTTTATGGATAAATTAGTTTAATATCATGAAGTAAAACTGATACGGTGGTTTTATAAGGTGCTATAGGTGCATGCTACAAGTATGCTACATTTGTAAATAATTTTTGTGTAACTCTGAATTTAAAATAAATGTGTGAAACATTTAATTTTATCCTATAAAGTTTTTATTTTTAACAAATAAAAACAGCACAGATAAACAAAATGAGAACAGTTTGGTTTGGCGCCTGTTTTTAAGTCAAGACACTGGAACCTCATTGTGTGTGTGTGTGTGTGTGTGTGTGTGTGTGTGTGTGTGTGTGTGTGTGTAATTGGGAGATACATTTACTTTTCACCATAAAGCCAGATTACCCTTTGATTTCATGTAAAGTATTTGGCCTGGTGGCGTGTCAACAGTACACTGATTGGACTGTTCTTGCCAAAAGGTTTGAACATGAGTGCCCCCTGGTGGGATTAAAAAAGAAGGAGAAGAATGAAATGCAGTTAATATGTTGTATTGGCACTATACGTGGGTATTGTTCAACATACTTCTATTCAAATAGGAGCAGCTGTGCCTCAGGCTGTGTTTGGGTCGTGTCCTGTTTTCATGTACAGTATTTCTGTGTAAATGGGAGAATCATCAGCGTTTGTGTGCTTTGCAAAGTGCTGTATGTAGTTTATAC
>NW_024583995.1:4587-12470 GCF_018398535.1 Haplochromis burtoni
GCTTTCCATGGAATTCAAGCCATTGTGTTATGCGCTGACACAATGTGTAGTAACATTTCTCAGGAGGTGCAGGTCAGATTAGGTAGACGTTTACAGTTTTTTGCTGTTTGGTTGGTTTTTTTCATTTTATTCCCCCTACAGACATGCTAATGTTAGGATTCCAGAATAAGCTTAGTTATGTTTGTGGTGTGATATGCATTTAGTAACTTATTGGTGTTTACACCTGACCTGATGAGTTTCCGACTCCAGCTCGTTGGCCCAGTGAAGCACCAGTGCACCTGACTCAAACGCGATGGATTCAGGAGTCCCCTTTCCGACTCCAGCTTCTTCAGGGCTCTCAGTGCAAGCACCAATGTCGCCGCTACTCCTTCTGAACTGCAAACAGGGGCACAGTACTATCAAATGACCTGCCTTCACAAAAGCAGGCCTACCACTTCTATTTGGTAAAAGTGGATAACAAATGGATTTAATATCTCTGTTTTCGAGTGGTCACTTCCGATGTCACTAGATCTAACAAAGCATACAAGATACCAGGCCTTCGTTTTGCGCTTACCACTCAGAGTTATATCATATATAACAGTAATTTCTCTCTAGATGATTTGAGTGCAGTCTTCTACATATGGTGTCTGCAAATTACAGCTGAAACCCTTTCGTTAATTCACCCTTAATTTTCCTCCTATGCCATTGTGATGGTTATTTTGTTCTATTTTTCACTTATTTGCCCCATTAATTAGCACTTTCCACGATTATACGAAAGTGTACAAAGTAAAGTCTATAACAAAATATAATTCACTTATAATTTTAACAAGCGTTTAATTGTCGCTAAAACTTATAAGAAAAAGTTGGTTGTTTCTGTATTACAACATCTGCAACGCTTCGAGCTCTCACTACATAGTGTTAATTAAATGTTTCCAGTAATTTTCTTCACACTCAACCCCACACAACGCCTCCCACATAGTGAAGTTATGAATACGCACCAGTCTTGCGCGAGGGCCCGGCTTAATAATAATTACATGCTCTATGTTTCATGCTGCTACCCACATGTTTTTATTTTCCTGATTTAGCAAGTGCGACTTTGTTTAGTGTGAGAACTGAGCCATGTTGTCAGTTTGCCAGAGGCGTAAACTAGCTTAAAGTCAGAGTTTACAGTGTCACAAAAGTGGCTCTTCTTAAGCTGGGCATTTTTCAGTTGTGCGACTGTTTTGGGGATCGACCCGAGTTTCACCTTAATCGTGTGTTGTGCATCGTGTCGTATACATGGGGTAACGAGAAGCGTTTAACACCTCACAACCAGCTCCCGATCAGCAATCATATGATCGCAAGAAAATCAAACCTGTTTGAAAGTAAGACGAGAAGCGCTCTAACTCATTTATACCTACTTCAAACCAGAGCGAGCAGCGCAATTATCACTCGGACTACAGCGAATCTGAGTGCCTATCTGATCTCTGGATCCCAAGAACACATACAAACCATCGTCTTTGAAAAGCGTCCCTCACTGAAATCCTGCCAACTTGTCCTGCTCACCTTTTTAAAACCAGCAATGCAGAGGAGTTTTCAGCTTGGTGTCATATATCTAGTGTGGCCCACTTGTGTGTTGCAACACAAAAGAGACATATTATGCGAAAGAACGTGAAAATATCGCCATCAACTGGAGTAACCCCTAGAAGCATGCGGCAGCAAGCGGTGTGATCTTGGACACAAGGCGATGGATTGCCCAGCTTTGTAGAACTTTGCTGAGCAAAGTCTCATACTTAGCGAGCTGGTTTTGTGCGTTAAAGATTGACTGTGGCTCGAAAATATCCAACAAATTATTTTACTTGAAAACAGGTAACCCACAACACCGTGAAAAGACGCTCTTGTGCAATAGACTGCCTTCAGTTCGCAGTTCTTCCTAGGTCAATTTGTTTTGCGCGAGTCATAGCAATTATGTTATAGTCATACAGGATGACTCTCAAGTTGTTCGATGTGTAGGTGGTGTGTAATAGGTGTGTAGGAAAAGGAACAAATGTGTATGTAGTATAATAACCTTCTGTATATCAGGACGCACTGGTCACAGTGCTGAGCTACAGAGTCTTGAGGGGACGATCTAGATAAGTGTGCCAGGTCAAGAGATCGGGCCTGAGAGCTGATTTAGGTTTGTGAACACTCGCCTCTGCAGTTATACCGTAGCGCACACCCACATACGAACTTCTAACCCCTGAGATGTCCCAAACGGCCCCATCGTACAGTTTGAGCGTCTGAAGCACTGATAGAACTTTTGAGAGTACGAGATAAAACATGGATGAAACATCAAGGAACATTTGATGTTTATCCAACCGGCAGTAAAAGGTTGATAGTCGATGTTGCGAATGAAAACACTAGGCACATGGGACGGGAGCCTTTACCCTGGAGTTGAAATAGATCCTAGTAAAACCAGAAGGAATATGAAGCTTGGTGTAAGTACATCTTGAGATATATGAGGACAGTTTATAGGGTAGCTTGTTTTTGTTTAAAAAAACTATATCTCAAAATAACCTATCAAAAGTTTTCCAGGTACCTCTTGGCTTCCATTTTCGTACTGTGTCTGAAATGGGATGTCTAGGGCTGATTTGCCTTCTTTGGATTTTCTCAAGCGAATGTTTCAAATAGCAAAATCCCTGTGAAGAGCTACAGGATACTAAAGACAGCTTCTTTCTCTCGCTAAATGTGAGATAGTGTAGGAGGACCAGGACAATGCCTCAAGAGTAAGCTTATTTTAGGCCTGCCTTCGCTCATAACAATGAGAGATAAGTCGTGACTGGGTTTTTTGGTTAGCTTAAATGTTGCTCATTGTGATCTCATTCTCACAAGGTAATGCCTCCACTATCAGTCTTTGCGTTTGGTGGTTTCATATACCTTGAGGCTGGGCGAAATCGCGGGTGTTTGCCAATATCCATCCGTTTCACTCCACGCAGCACGCATAACCGAGTTCATACTTGCTTTAAGAGAAGTGCATAGGCAAACTCATCCATCATTTTTTATAACATAAATTATCACACGCTTTTAATCACTCTGTCTAAATACAGATTATCCGAGATATACTCAAAATGTTTCTTGTACTCATATTACAAGTAAAATCTACTAATAAATGAATAAAATATGTTACTAGTCATCTATAAAAATAAGGCGGAGTGAAGCAAATTATTCTTATGCAGCGAGCTACTAAGAAGGGTTGCACTCATTTAAAGAAAATCAGCTGCGATGTGGAGAATTATCATTAATTCAGAAATACTCTCTAAATTTATATTTTTCGAGACTCTATGAATTAGACAGATAAAAAGAAAGCTATGTACTTGAAAATTACAAAATGTATCTCGGCCACACAATAAATGTGAGAGAAAAATAACACCCCAGAGCTCAGATTATCTTAGCCTATATTGATTCTTGGAGAAGCACTGTTAGTGTCCTTTGTTCATGTATTTATTTTAGAAGAGACTTTTTTTCACAGAGCTGTCTAATCGAAGTCGTACCATCAGGTAGGGAAATGATTATTCAGAGCACTTTTTCAACACTCTCATTATATATTTATGCCACTGGAGTGTGGAGGACTGTTTTTACATTCCAACATACTCTCTTATATCTCTTATAACGTTAAATAACATTTTTTGGAAACATGATGCTGCGTGTGACTTCCTTCTTGGACCTCAGGCTCTACTTAATTGTGAATGCTTAATAAGATCTTCCTACAATATATAAGGCAGTCTCCAGGATCAGGAGAACTACAATGTGCGCACTATGCTACAACATGTTAGTTCGAGTGCAATATTATACCCCCCTCCTCTTAATATATCAATATAAAAAGTGAGGACTAAACAATGAGAACGCACATAAATGGGTCTAGTATACATGTTTGGATTGGTAAAGTAAGTTGTAATTAGCACATGAACTATTTGGTAAGAAAAAACTCAAGAGTATGTATTTTGTGGTTTGTTGGGCACCAAAATCTTTATTTAGACAGCGAGATCTTTTAATTGTATGGCCTGGGAACAAACTCGAAAAGGTTTGGAGCTCACAAGCATCATATCAAAATGGCTCTAAGGTCTGGCTTCTCACCAAAAGCTATCTGCTCATGTCCAGTAAGAATCACTAGTCATTATGGTCGGAATGGTGATGAATAGTGAGTAAGTAAGAGGTTCACAAGGGAAGTGTATGTGGTCTAAGTACCAGTCTGAAACAAACAGTTGTATGAACGATTTAAATTAGTTTTTTAATATCATAAGTAAAACTGATAGCGCGCATCGTCTCTTTTGGACAAACTCAAGAGTTTGACATATAAATGCTGTTGCATAAGGATGAAATTCTTATTTGAAGACCCTGAGAGGAGAATTGAGCTGGGATCTTCACCGATGTAGATGACTAGGCAAAAGAACAGATATGCTAGCAATTTCTGAGTAAATATAAAGTGTGTGCACTTGTGTATACATCTAGAATACTCATTTAAAACATGTATAAAGTGTGTGAAACATTTAATTTTATCCGAGACCCTAACAAGATTTTTATTTTTAAACAAAATAAAGAACAAGCACATTAAGAGATCACTGCAAGAAACAATATATAATGTAGAAATCCATTCTGTGTGCTTGGGTATTCTGAAGCGCACTGGTTTTTGTTATCTGAGGGTCATAAAAGCTGCACTTGGGACACTGGGAAACCGCCTTTTGTCATTTGCTAGGTGTGTCCGAGGTTTTGTATTAGACTGTGATGTGAGTGTGTTGAATAGTTGTGAGTTGTTGTGTTGTCTGTTTAGTAACACTTTGAGGTGGAGGTGAGAGGTGGTGTGTCGGTCGCAATGTGTGTGTGTGTAAGTCGCTGGATGTGTGGATCAGTGGTACTGTGTGTGTGTTGATTGCACTCGTTGCGCTTGGTGCGGTGGACGGTGTTATTGAGGATTCATGGGTGGGTAGGAGGTGAGCAGATGGATGGAGAGGTACTCTTGGTTTTCGAATCACATACACAGCCAAAGATATACAACCCTTTGATGTTTAGGATGATGTGTCATGTAAATGTGTTTTATGGTGTGGGCCCTGGGAGATGACATCATGTCAACTAAGGTACAGCATATCTGGTTCGAAAAGAGGGGCTGAAGACCTACTGTTTCTTGCCAAAAGATTTTGAAACAGTAGGAGTTTGCCAAGTGGACTGTGTATTCAGTCACACCCCGCACCCTGTCAAAGCGACGGGAGTTTAAAAGCTATAAGAAAGGACGAAGAATGAGAAATCTGGAAGAGTTAGGAGTTGTAAATTATTTGGCCTGGTGACATGTCAACAGTACTGGTGGGACTGTTCTTGCCAAAAGGTTTGAACATGAGTGCCCCCTGGCGGGATTAAAAAAACAGGAGAAGAATGAAATGCAGTTAATATGTTGTATTGGCACTATACGTGGGTATTGTTCAACATACTTCTATTCAAATAGGAGCAGCTGTGCCTCAGGCTGTGTTTGGGTCGTGTCCTGTTTTCTTGTACAGTATTTCTGTGTAAATGGGAGAATCATCAGCGTTTGTGTGCTTTGCAAAGTGCTGTATGTAGTTTATACTGTGAATAAGATATTCTGAGGCCTCCATGAATGACCGAGCTCCTCACTCTGTCGCCCAGCCATCCTTCTCAGGGGGTTCATTTCTGCCACTTGTATCAGGTGGCCTCTCAGTGACCTATAGTCACTACCCAGAACTTGTGACCATGGGTGAGGGTGGAAGCAACAAGTTTCAAAAGCTGGTTCACTGTGTAAAATTTAAATAAAATGCCTCATAAATAGATATTTTATTCACAGTAGAACATAACCGAGCCTGATAAGATTAATATAATTCACCTTAATAGCTCCCTTCACCTCTGATGTTCATCATCTGGTTTTTGGAATTACTGACCCGACAGGCGCGTCCATCACCCGCCTCAGCTCTCTGTAGCTGCTTTGGCAGTGGGGTGTGAAACACAGTCCACTTGGACTCAGTATCTTCAGCCTCTTTTGAAATGCTGTCAGATTCTCCCCAAACACCCTCACTACATGTTTGGGTACACCAGGCCTCTCCATCCTCCCCCACCACCTGATCCAAGTCACCGCCAGGCAGTGATCAGTTGTTAGCTTTGCGCCTCTCTTCACCTCAGTGTTAAAGACATATGATCATACAGTTATAAAATCGACCTGCAACGAAAGGCGTTCTGTCCCAAGTGCACTTACCTCAGTCAAACTTTGATCAGCACAGAAGGAAAACTTCTGCAGGTCTTGTGGTCTCCCCACCGATGAGTTTTGTGTGCACAGTGATTCGTGTTCTTTGCCCAGCTGTCATCGGTGAAGATCCCAGCTCATCTCCTCTCAGGGTCTCAAATAAGAATTTCATCTTGAATGATTATATTGTGTCCAAGGAGATGGAGTTCCTGTTTCTGGCTAACACACACTTCCCTTGTGAACCTCTCTTCTATTCTTCAGCTCATATTCTTCAGGATGCTGCAGCTTTATGTGCTGTGAGCTCCAAAACCTTTTCATTTGAGTCTAAGATCTTTAAAGATGGAAGAAATAATCAGTTTTACTGTTCTTATTTACCATCCACCTGGTCCATGTACCTCCTTATTGAAGGGTTTTTGTGACTCTTTGTCTTCCACATTGATCCTGTCGAGACTGCTTATTATTGGAGATTTTAACATTCACATAGATGAACGTTAGATAAATATGTTGGAAAGGTCCTCACACTGATGTAATCTTTAAAGCTGACCCAACATGTGCTGGCCCTTTACATAACAAAGGACATGTTTCAGATCCTCTTATTACTCTGGGTTATTTTTCTCTTTATTTTGTGGACATTTTATTCTCATCATGCTTTTTTTTTTTAAAATTTGTCTCTTAATTTGGATTTTCTGTGTTCCACATGTGATTTTTAATCACCTTACTGCTGATAAATTTGCTTCTGCTTTTTCTCATGTAAATATTTTACATTATTGTAGATTCTGTTAATATTAGGGTTTGTCTGTTTTAGACAGAAAAGCTAATTTTAAAATGAGAAATGCTGCTTTTAACAATCACGCTTTGTGGTTGAACACCAAGATTCGCAGCTTGAACCACAGCAAAGCTGATAGTGGAGCATTTATGGAAAACAACACAGCTCCACCTCATTCATTTAGAGGAACTTCTATTTTCTTTTAACATCACATTTGAAAGAGGGCTGCTTATTCCTCTCAGGCGATTGTAATCGTAGAGAAAATCCAAAAATGCCACAGCCATTCAGCAGAATGAAGACTGAAAACTTTTTATTGTTTTTATTGGAAAAATTACTAATATCAAAGCTACATAAATCCTTCTGTTTCTCATCCCGTCCCATGTCTCAGCTAATATCGATATCAACCTTACTGCGGTTGATAACATCAAATGTTCCTGATGTTTCATCCATGTTTTTTACTCAAAGTTTTCTGTAACGTTGGGCCGTGTGTGTGTTAACAGTAACAACAGTTCACTGATTATCATCCGTCCCTCAAGATTGTAAACAGGCTGTTATTCATCCTCTTAACTTCCATACATGCAAATTGTTGTAATCTATGGCCCAAAATAAAGGCGAAAAGATTATGGGAAGGCTTACCTGTAAAAATGTATTTTCAGCAGTCATTTAACACAAACCACAGAATCAGCCGACCAGGTAGGTTGAGGAAAGTTGTTCCGTAGTTTGGGCACCACAGCCTTAAAACCACAATTGCTTCTGGTTTTAAAATGAGCAGGACAGTTAGTAGACCCTGGTTGGGGGATCAGAGAGGCCAGCTGCAGTGATAAGTCCTCTGCAATATAAAGAGGGGCTTGTCCATGTAGAGCTTTGCAAATTAGCAGGATTTTAAAGTGGACGCTGAATTTCACTGGAAGATGAAGTGATGCAAGAATAGCTGTGTCG
>NW_024583995.1:14250-14975 GCF_018398535.1 Haplochromis burtoni
GGTTTTCTGGTGAAATACTGGAGATCGGCACTCGGGGTGCTGTTGGTCTTTGAATGCTCTTCATCCCGACTCTATTTTAAGTAAATGACATCATCCTCCCACCAGGCTGCTGAACTCCAGACACACTGAGAGTCTGGCTGTCCTCATGTGACCTTTGAATAAAGCTTCTGTGTCGAGGCTTCGAGAGTCAAACAACATCATGGAGTTTTTATGTGTAGACCTGCTGAAATATAGAGTTTGAACATATAAAGTGACTCATGCACTGAAAATAAATTACAGCAGTGTTTTCATTAACTGGAGGAGCTGCTCTCTGTAACGTGCTGCCTCCTATCTGAGCTGCTTTGTTGGGTTTCTGTGAGCCGCTGTGGTTTCAAACACTCCTGTCACTCACATGATTTTGGTTTCCTGTTGATCTTCACATAACATACCAACACAAACCCTTCAAAGGCATGTGAAGCATGGCAGCGCTGCCTATAACCACCTCTTGTGGTTTATGAGTCATCGCTGTTTATTCTCCATTTTCAGCTCTGTTTTTCTCTCACTAGATGACAGTCGTGCACAGTGAGTCCTCTCAGCGTCGAGCCTTCTGAAAGTCCCGAACTTTACCAAACTGCCAGGCTCACAGCTTTTACTGAAAATCACATGTCTGCTGGTAAAGGTCCGGACACAGCCAGGCGCGGCGCTCTTACTCTACCTTAAAGGCTTTGTCACAGATCCAGGTCATG
>NW_024583995.1:16447-17838 GCF_018398535.1 Haplochromis burtoni
TGAAGTTTAAATCCTCCATGTTAGGATCAGTCTAGCTGTGAATCATCTGGGATGGAAACAGGACCTGTGGAGGGCGTCATGCTGTGTTTGGACGTTGGCATTTGATCCTTTGGGTCCTGGAGTTTACACAGTGGGCTTCAGATGATCTGACCGTGATCCATCAGATCAGACTGGGATCTGTGAGTTTGAGAGTCAGGTGAACAACATCAGGTCCGTTTCTTTGAAGTGTGCTGGGTTCAGTGGAGGACGCTGCCATTGGGGAGGGGCATAAATTTTAACATGAGTGTTTTCATATTTCATCATGATTTTCTGAGATATTTCAGTAAAATTTATGATGTCAGTGTTTGTCATCAGACATCAGGCCTTCACTGCACAGAGTAAAAACCTGTTCCACTCAGTCTGCAGCAGCGTTTTGGTGGGTGGAACGTGGCGAAGAAACATCTGCATAAACACCAGGAGTAAATATTTACCTGCAGAACAAAGCTCTGAAATCAGATTATCAGTATTATTCACTTTAGTGATATTAATTATGTGGCTGTTTGATGTAAAACACTGCAAAAAACAAAACCAAAACACAAACTGTGACAGAGAATCACAGACGTCATGTTTTCAGTTACAAGACTTTGGGCGTGTTTTTAGTTTGGTCAGTTTTGGCGCTGAATGAAAAGCATTACACAAAAAGGAAAGTGAAAGCATGAAGAGCGGGGACTTCCCGCCTCTGCGGTGTGGTGATATGGCGCTACAGTGATTAGGCAAAAGCTTCGAGACACAAACACACGTACATACGAAGACATACACACAAAAACACGTACGTTAAAATATTTACACGCACACGTTGAGTATAAACACGACTCTTTTCTTTTGTGGTCATCAATCTAGGTATCCATCATTCTTTACATGGCTGTCGGCCATTTTGTGACTGGATGTGTGTTGATTGTCAATCTAAGATGGCGGTCTGTAATTTTGTGCCCGCCTGTCTTCGTAACCCGCAGGCGATACGTGACTCCTGATGGGAAACAGCCAAATATAATAATGAGTCATGCTGCCCCAAAACCTGGCAGCTGTCAGAGTTTAACTACTGAGGCGAGGACGGCGCTAGTGCTGAAGGTTTTATTAGATCGGCTTATAAACAAACTTTAAGTAGATAAAGGAAAAGTACTGCATTGGAATATTACACTTCAGCGAATGAGAATAAGTAGCTCCAAAGTTTTGGGGAAAAATAATGCAGCAAAACCCGTCTACAGGTGTATATTAAATATACCTGTGTTGTTCAGAAGGTCGTCTTTAGCTGTGCGGACCACAGTCCTAAAGTCTTCAACACTGGCTAAACTTTAAAGATGATAAAAGTTCATTAACATTCAGTAGAAACAAACACTGACTGATGTCCGGCT
>NW_024583995.1:20074-22116 GCF_018398535.1 Haplochromis burtoni
CCTTTTCTGCTCATTTCTGCTTTGTTCAAACTCACGTTCTCATGTTTCAAGCAACATGTGATGACATAAAGCTGCATTGGTGTCATTCTGAAGCGTCGTGCTGCATCGGCTGATTTGATGCATTTGATTTAGAGAGAAGTGAGTGTAATGTTATACTGAGTCCAGTCTGTGAGGATGACTCTGCAGACCCCGATGAAGCTCCAAAGGACAAACGTTTGTTTCTGTACGGTCAACGTGTCCTAGCTGACAGTACAGAAATCAAACCAAACTACAAACTGTTGATCAAATGCCAAAAATATTACTGTGTACAACACAGAAAAACATCCATGTAGTTCAATTTTAGTTGTTTGGCCTGCAGACTGGATTAAATAATATCAACTATAGAATCGAACACAAATACAACCTGTCAGGTGACAAATCCACCAAACGTCAAACTCAGTTTGGGTTCATCAAACTATGTCTGTTAAATGTGATTTTCAATCATTCTTTTTCTATTCATTATAATAAAATCATCACAAACAGATTCACTTGGAATAATGATTATGATTAAGAATATGCAATAATGTGCAGCTGTGAAGCATCAGGGCATGGGTGGAGGCAGGAGCTCTGCAGGTGTCCTGCTGTGTCTGGACATTGGCGATGGAGGCTTTGGGTCTGGGTGGGGTTGCAGGCCGACCCTCTGTGGATCTGACTCCTTGCTCAGACTGGGATCTGTGAGTTTGTGCTTCAGTTCACATTTCCGATGCGTGGAGGGGCGCTGCTGTTAGTGCACATTTTAACATGACAGTTTTTATATTTCTTTTAGATGCATCTTCCAGAAAAGTGACGTCATTGTCTGTGTCAGATTAAACCTCGTCAGCCTTCATAGCACAAAGCAAAAATAAAACCAGTTACACTCGGTCTGCAGCAGTGTTTCAGTGGGTGGTGCGTGCCAAAGTGACATCCACATAAACACAAGGAGGAAATTTCTACCTTTAGAGCGATCCTCTGTAGCTACATGATCGATATCGTTCAATTTAGTGTTGATAATGATTCGTTGGTGTATGTATTTTTTTTTAAAAAGAGACTTGCAGACATAATGTTTTTGGTCACAAGACTTTGGACGTGTCTGTGGTTTGGATACGTTTGGCACAGAATAAAAAGCATTATCAAATAAAAAGAAAGTGAAAGCATGAAGAGCGGGGACTTTCCACCTCGGCGGTGTGGTGCAACGATGTGGTGCTGACGTGATTAGGCAAAAGCTTCGAGGCGCAAACACACAGAGAAACACACACATGTGTGTATACAGTACATAAACATATGTATAGGTGCACATTGAGTCTCCACCAAACACACAACTCTTTGTTTTATGCCAACGCTGTGTGGGGAATCGTCTGTCATTTTACCGAGTGTCTAACTTTATTTGCCCTCGTCAGCCATTTTGTGACTCGGTGTTCAGTGTCGGCCTAAGATGGCGGATGGGAGTTTGTGCCCTCCTGCCTTCCTAACCTGCAGGCGGTGCAGGATTGTGGATGGGAAACAGCCAAGTTTAGCAATGAGTCACACCTGCAGCAGAAACCTGGGAACTCCAAACTATCAGAGTTTAACCATCGGAGAAAAGTCTTTGTTTTCAGATGGACTGTGACGCCGAGTTTTAGGTGAACATAAAAGACCAAATGTCACTCCTGAACAAGAATATTACCCCCCGCTAATGAAAATAAGTTAATCTAATGTCAGGGGAAAATATGGCACCAAAACGAGCTAAAAATGAAGATGATTAAACTTGTTTTAAATGCCCTGTCGTTAGCAGACACAGCAGTGATGTTTCCATTGTTTGAGTCTTCATGTCATCTTTTATAAATGCAGTGTTAACAAGGTTTCAGAACACATTTAGCTGTGGGCTGCAGTACAAATACAACATACTCATAAAACTCTAAAGCCACAGCGCTGGTTACGTTTTAAAGTTCATTAATGATCAAAAGAAACAAATTCTGACCCTGTTTGAGTCACCTGACCTCAGCCGCCATTTTGTGGATTCACAGACTGATGACCAAATGATGACC
>NW_024583995.1:22274-30807 GCF_018398535.1 Haplochromis burtoni
CTTAGATTTGATGGCAGCATCGAAAATTCTTTCATTTTCATTCTGGGCAAAAAATGCAGTTAGATGGTTCAAAACCAGAGATACCAGAGACACAATGAACAGGGGAGGCACCGATGTGTAATCACAGAAACCTTTAGATTACTACAAGCATGAGTATTAATTAATGTTTAGGTGTTTAGTACAATTACTTATTATTTTTTAATTGTTTTTCCCGTCACAGTAAAGTAACAGGTTACTATTATTTTAATTTCAGCTGCACCGATTTTGTGGCATTTTGAAAATGTGACCATCTCAGTTTTTCCTTCATTGGGAAAAATTTATCAAATGGCCAAAACCATTAAATGTCCAGTGAAAGTTTTTAAGTAAATATGGGGAAACAATCCAGCACATTTAGATGAGGCTGTGATTAATTTTCTGTGATGTTTTTGGAGGGAAATAAAGTAACCTTTGATCTCTGATTAATGATAAATGAAGGTTTATGGCTTCATACGTTTGATCTTTATCAAAAGCAAGGAAATGGAATAACATTATATCATGAAGACATCTAGCCGAGAAAAAATCACACATATGTATAATTTAATCAAAGGTTTAATACCAATATTTACAAAACAACATATATTCAATATTTATATAACCTGCGGCTCGTTCTCTCACATCTGTATGCAGCAGAGTTTCACACACAAGGATCTCAGGACATCGAGCTTCAGCACAGACTCAGTTTCCTTCAGTGAAGAGCTCCTCTCTCAGTTTGTAGTAGCTTCCCTTCATGTCCATCAGCTCCCTGTGAGTCCCTCGCTCTTTAACTTTTCCACCACTTACAACAACGATCTGATCTGCGTTCTCGATGGTCTTCAGCCTGTGAGCGATCACCAGGAGGGTCTGGTTGGGGATGCTGGAGAGAGACTTCTGGATCTGTTCAGAGGTAGGAAGAAAAATTTGCAGATATATTCTTAGCCTAGCACCTGATGAACCCTTTTTTAGGTGAAATCACAGCTAAAGGATGTCGGACGAGACATTTATATAAGCTGTAAATACATGAAATTTATGGAATATAAATGATTAATAGATTAATATTAACTAGCATGTACAGTGAACCGTCTCCACTGTTTAGTCTGTAGTAGCATACTGCTTCAAATTTAAACATAGAGCTTTAGACGATAAATTATAGCATACCTTATTTTCACTGTCAGTGTCCAAAGAGCTGGTGATTTCATCCAGAATTAGGACCTGGGGACGTCGGACAAGAGCCCGAGCGATGGCAATTCGCTGCCTCTCGCTCTTGGATAACTGACCTCCACCTTCACCCACCTCTGATAAAAGGGCACATCAAAAAAATTTTACAGATTCAGGTATAATGTGCAAAACTGAAAAACAACTAGTTGCTCTCCGATGCATCCATCGGCATATGAATGTTACTTCATACTTCACTTAAGCATTAAGTGAAGTATGAAAGGATGAATTAAACATGTTGCATAAAGTGCAACATGTAGAAAAGTGCTATTATAAAAAACAGTCCATTTACAATATCCATCCATCCATTCATTCGCTTCCGCTTATCCTTTTCAGGGTCGCAGGGGGCGCTGGAGCCTATCCCAGCTGTCATAGGGTGGGAGGCAGGGTACACCCTGGACAGGTCGCAAGTCTGTCGCAGGGTTAAAACACAGAGACCAATCGCACTCACATTCACTCCCACATTCACACCTATGGGCAATTTAGATTGATCAATCAACCTATCCCCACAAGCTGCATGTCTTTGGACGGTGGGAGGAAGCCGGAGTACCCGGAGGGAACCCATGCAAACACGGGGAGAACATGCAAACTCCACACAGAAAGACTCTGGTCTGATGGTGAACTCAGGACCTTCTTGCTGTGCGGCAACAGTGCTAACCACCATGCCACTGTGCTGCCATACAATTTACAATATACTGTTTATAATTATTCCTTTTCATGCACAGAATGAATCTAAAGTCTTTTGCAGAACTTTGTACAAAGCAGGTCTGCATGCAGCCATGTGAAACAGCCTGCGAGGAAGTTAAAACTCTGTACCTGTATCGTAGCCTTTCTCTAACTGCTTGATGAAGTCATGGGCATTGGATTCTTTTGCTGCGTCCTTGATTTCATCCAGTGAGCAGCCTTTAAGCCCGTATTCAATGTTTTCTCTGATGGTGCCAGAGAAGAGCACTGGCTCCTGGTTTACCACAGAGATCTGTTAAACACACATAAGATGGTATACACCTTTATAGAATCTTCTTCACAATCCCATACAATATAACAATTTAACAAATCTCAGAAATGACTGTGGCTTTTCATTCTGTTATTTATAAACAGGAGACAGAAGCTCCCAAGGAAAAAATGGCATAATTAATGAGGAAGTCAAGTCAAGTTTATTTATAAAGCACATTTAAAAACAACCAAGGCTGAACAAAGTGCTGTACAAATATAAAATACAATAAAACACAAGTACATAAAACACCTCACTGATAAAACAATAAGTTAATACAGTAAGGAAAAAGCTCTGATGATGAATTACCATCTTGTGGAGGAACTGGTGATCATAGGATTTTAGTGGTTCTCCATCCAGCAGGATTTCTCCATCCTGAGGCTCGTAGAAACGCTCCAGCAGATTCACACAGGTACTTTTTCCTTCTCCAGATGGACCCACCAATGCTGTCATCTGACCAGGCTTCAGCTCCAAGGAAAAGTCCTGAAACAAGTGATTTAGAAAAGACAACAATGGCTATAGTAACAGAATAAATTGATAGCATAACCCCACACCCACCTACTCATTGACTCTGCATTCCCACCTGCAGCACTGTTTTGTTGGGGTTTGCAGGATAGGTGAAGTTGAGACTCCTGAAGCTGATGTGTCCTCTCAGCTGATCAGGTTGGAGTTTTCCGTCTGTACTGACCAGAGCCTTTCGGTCCAGGTACTCAAACACTTTCCCAGCAGCCCCCACTGAGTTCAGCATCTCACCAAAGATGTAGGTGAGCGTCTGGAAGGTTACAGTTATGGGACAAAATTGGGAAACATAATAACATGTGTTTTTAAATTGCATGCAGCCTGCATTATGTTAAATACAAAACCTTTTCCAACAATGGTATATTTAAAAATAGTGCAAGACTGATGAGATATCTTTTTGCTCTTGAGTTTAAAAGCTCTGTATCAACAAGATGTATTAGGTCATCTGACACTGTTCTTCTGTCCTGAAGATCACGTGAAAGTATTGTGAGGCTGGAGTTTGGTCTCATGTTCCAACAATAGTATTTAGTGTGTAGTCTGTTTATATGCAGTGCTTTTTATCTTTTTTAGCAAAGTAATAGATGAGCTTTAGAGCTGACCTGCCAATAATGAACTTGGGGCTCCGTGTCTTGCCCAAATCACTGAACCACTTTGTCATGTGTGATGTACTACTTGAGCCACAGTTGCATCACAGAAAATTAAAGAATAGCTTTTCAATGCTTTGAGGTTGTTTTGAAAGCAAACTCAAAACTTTAGATTTTTTTCTATTAACCTTCGATATTGAATATTGTATATAGGACTATGTTTTTGTGACTTTTTTCCCTCTTGAATTGAATATAGTGTATATTGTTTTCTTGCCTAGCTACAGAAATATTAATTTAATGGCTCCTTGTTTTTACACTTGTGATCACAAATGCTAACTAATAACAGTACACAAAGCATTGTGGGATACCCTGATGTTGTCTCCCAAGTTTGACTGGTAGAGGATAAAGGAAACCAGTTTTCCTGTGGTCATCTGTCCCCTCTGGATAAAAAGTCGGCCGTAGTATAACACAAAGACCTGCATAGCCAACCCTGTCAGCTGTAGACACACACACAGTGTTAAATATGGTGATATGCAATAAGTGGCTCATTATCCACTGATATGATCTCTAAGTGACACACAAATAAACAAACACCAAATAAAAAAGCAAACTTCTCACCCTCCGTGCAAGCAGGTAAACAGCACTGATAGTGGCACGTTTAGTCTTGAGGTTGTGTGTCTCCATCAAGCAGTTGTAGTAGCGGTGGGCTTCATGTTTTTCTGTGTTAAAGCTTCTTAGCACACGAATACCAGACACTACCTCATGTGCAGCTTCAGTTGATTGACCCATTGAGTCCTGTATTGCCAGGGACAACTTCTGAGGAAAGTATAAAAAAAGGAAACTTAGTTATTGTAAAAATAAATATCTCACCTCACAACAGTAATATTAATTTTGTTTTGCACCAAAAGCAACCAAACAAAATAATTATTGTAAGTTTATTCCTTATTACACCTAGACACATTTATATTTTCATTTAATCCTGAAGCAATTAGATGATTGCTTTCAAGTTTAGATTACTTGGTGAGTTGAAACAATTTCTTTCAAATATCATACACACACTAGAACCAGCCTATTCATTTCTGTCTTCTGTAATGGATATTTGTTTTGGTCTATATCTTTTGACTTATTTGAGCAACCCTACTAAGTCCTGATGTACTAAATAGAGGGCTTTCCATTGATATTTCATGTGTTTTCCTGCCAGGAAATCACAAAAAAAGTTCATGGGTAAGATTCTTTTTTTTCCTTGGTTCTCAGCAGGATATGGACAAAAGTATTGGATGACACCTGCTAATTTTTGCATTTATGTGTTTATAAAATCCACAGGTTTATAAAATCAAGGTCCTAGTCATGCAGTCTACCTTTAAGAATGTTTGTGAAAGAAAGCAACTCAGCCAAGTTGCAAAGCACTCTGCTGACTCAACAACTGTAGAGCTCCAAACATCTATCACAAAAACTATGCACTGTGCACAGGAATTTCAAGGCACAGGTTTCCATGACCAAGCAGCTCTTGTAGGTGTAATGTGTCATCGACCTAGTATTTTTGTCCATATAGTGTAAATCTCATGTTCATTTATCATCTCTTGTTAATCAGCTTTTACCTGGTAGTGTGTGTCATAGATGTTCTGTATGAGGCCGGTGATAGGAGTCTCCATCAGCACCAGGAATGTGAGCTTCCATGAGAGGTTCATCATTAGATAGATCATGCCCATTGTCTTGATGAATGTCCTCAGCAGCATGTTAACATTCAGACACACAGTCTCTCCCATCAGGGTGGTGTCTTTAGACAGTCTGGATGTGATTTCACCTGCAAAGAAAGGTTATTTTCATCAGTGCTGTACTTCTGTGCTATTACCTTTTAATTATTGTGTCTCAATAAACAAAGTTCTGTTTGTGATAGCAGTACCTGTTTTTGTGGTCCCAAAGAATCCAATTTCCTGTTTAGTCAATGCCCCAAACAGTAAAACTTTGATTCTGCATGTGAAGGAGCTGATGGCACAAATTAAGAGACCTCCTCTACAGCCGGCACTGACAGAACTAATCAATCCAAGAGAAAATTAGTTAGATGTTACTTGTAAAGAACAAACAGAGGGTAATTGTGGAGGAAAAACACTGTCTGCCTCATACCTTCCCAGAGAGTAAAGGCCCATGAAGAGGAGAGCAGACAGGAAGTCATTCTCCTGGTAATTACTTCCAAGGATGTCAATGACTCTTCCAGTGTAGAAAGGGATGAACATCTCACCTGAGAAGAGATCCACACAGGTGATATTATCACATTCACCAGTCAGGAAACATTGAACAGTTATAATTCATATTATCGTCATCATGAATATGTTTCTTGTGAATTCTAAAAACTCAACTTAAGGGCCTTAATGTTTCCTTTGTTGAGCAAACTATGTATTCGGTATTCATAATCAGCCTGCAGCATAATCGGCTCAGTACCACCTTTTACTTACAGATACTAGCCAGCGACAGGAACACAAGTCCCCCTAACAGCAGAGGATAGTCGGGTCTGAACAGTCGGACGACTCTCATGAAAAGCACTCTCGCCTTCTGTTTCTGCTCTTTGCCGGCAGCCTCTTCGTCGGTGTCCGGGATGGTGATCTCCCAAAACAGCGCAGCAGCGAGCGAAGCTCCGCTGAACATGAGCCAGCAGCGCACATCTCCCAGCTGGCCGCACTCGCTCTCCTCTCTGTAAAACGCGTTGGTCCCGGTCTCGAAAACCGCGGGCAGCAGACTATGAGCCGTTATAAACCGAATCAGCAGAGCTTTGGGAACCCCGAGTGTGAGCAGTGAGACACCGATAAGTGCCAACCAGCGGAGAGCCGCACAGAGCCAGAGACGCGTAAAGTGTCCAAAGACGCTGTGAAACACCGAAAATCCTGACGCATAAAACAACAAAAGCTCGACAGAAACTGATAAAGTAAAAGCAGCGACTTGGCGCATTGTTGTAGCTGTGATCGCTGCCATAATTCGGCAGTAGTCGTCCTCAAATGACCTGCTGCGTCGCAGGACCAGAGTTTTAGGTTTATATACTTTCAGTTTCATTTTCTCACAGGATGAGGGGTTTCCCTTAAATCCAAAATGCAGAAAGCAACACCAACTGAAGCAGGACTGCAGGACTGCTTCTTAATATCCCTTATATCTAGTTCTTTTCATTACTGCACATCCAAACTAACAACCGACGTTGTCCTGGATTGAACCTGCAACTGTAACATTCAGTGTATGAGACACTGAATGTTACAAATGTTAATATGATTGAATGTTACAGTTTATGTTCTGTAGAACATAAAACAGCCTTTAAAGATTGTTACTGTTGAGTGAAGAAAATCTGTGATTTGTTTTTGGAGAATTGTTTCTCGGACCAGAGGCCTTTCATTAAAGATGGTAATTTCTCTGTTATTAATTATAATGAGGCTTAAGGAACATCCGGGGTTTCAGCCACTCCCTTATTTACAAGTGGTCAACACATGCAGATAGATTCACATATTTGATTTGGCACAGATTTTTACACCAGATGCATTCATGACAAAATTCCCACTCAGGTTTGAACCAAGTCTTGTGTTAACCCTGTAGAGCTATGGAATATCAGGGGCTCTGAATATTTTCCAAATATTACCCATTTATTGTTTAAAAGATTCAAATAATGAGTCTTCAGCAAGTTTAAGAGGCTAAGGTTGCCCTTAATGATGAAGAGTAACAATATGTAATGTAATTGTCTTTTGCAGAGAAATCAAACATCATGTAAAGCAAAACTTATTTTTCAATTTTATTTCATTTGATGAAACAAAAATGTAATCAACTGTAAAGACAGGGTTTTATTAACATAAAGGTTTGTTGATATAAACTTGAAATACCTTTGGATATTAGTGAGATATGCAGCAACTTATTATTAAAGGTATACCGCTCCTTAATGGTTTCATCACAGGGTGAGTTAATTGACAGTTGTGCCAAAACTGTGAGCCACAGCTTCTGTTAAGACAACTAATGTGTTATTGGTCAAAGAAGGTGGGTAACTGATTTCCTAGAATCACTTTCTCCTCTGTGCCGTGTTCATCGATGGTGACGATGTAAGCCACGCCGCCGCTGGAGCCATCACGGTTCATTGCCAGAGAGAGAGCTACGAGAAAGGGAAATGAACAACACAATATTATTTTTACAACACAAGTTATTAACATATTTATGAGCTGTAACATGACATAATAGAGTAGGAGTTGTGAGCTGTCAGTATAAGAAACATCAACTGTCCGGTTTCCCCTGAGCATCAAATCATCAGAAGCCCTGTAGAAAAAAACAAAAGAAAAAATCTTACTGTTGACAACAAACTGCTGGCACTCCTGCTTGTTCATGCCTCTGCGATACTCAGCATCAACAAACCCGTAAACATACGAGCTGCCGGAGCCGCCGACTGCAAACGGTTGACGTGTCAGGAGCCCTTTCATAGTTGCAAACACCTGGAGGTCAAAGGGCACAGGAAAGGAGGGATTATATCACCAAGCAATGTCATTGTTTATGGATGATAACTAATAACATCAAGTGTGTTGGCTCATGAAAGCACCTAACAACAAGTAGCAGATGTTGCTGAACCATAAATGTATTAATGAAACTTTTCCCAGTGATCTTTTAAAGCAGGGGTGTCGAACTCCAGTCCTCGAGAGCCGGTGTCCTGAAACTTGTACCTGTCTCCCTGCTGCAAATACATCTGAATAAAATTAGTAGGTCATTAGAGACTCTATAGAACTTGAGTGCATGCTGAGGTGGCAACTCCTAACCCTACTCAAGTAATTTAAAGTGAAGTAAAGTGTTTGGAAAAATGTACTTCTAAAAGTACTTTTATTGCACGATGTTCATTCACTTATGAGCTGCTGTGACATGAATCAAATGGCTGGATTGCCACCTCAGCATGCAGTCAAATTACTAATTTTTACTAACTTTATTCAGGTGTGTTGCAGCAGGGAAAAATGGAAAAGTTTCAGGACAGCGCCCCTGGAGGACTGGAGTTTGACACCTGTGTTTTAAAGGCTCTATTTGTTCCTTTCAAACTGTAACCACCAACATGTGATTACTGACCTGCCCTCCATTTCTTCTGTCCCAGCCGGCAACAATCAGATGTGCTGACAGCTCCTCTCTGTATTTGTATGAGATGTTCTTCACCAGAGTGGCAGCTGAGCGAACCTGAGGGTCCTCACCAACCTCAATACTGACAGAAGAA
>NW_024583996.1:0-1030 GCF_018398535.1 Haplochromis burtoni
GCTAAACTGGAGTACACACAAGCCATAGCACTAACACACATCACCATAAAAAAGGCATGATCACGGACTTTAGGTAAACACATTTAAAGTGCTACAAAAAGCACAAATATGTTAGCTGAGTCACAACTAAGCAAATGGCTAGCAACAGGGATGTCCTCGATCAAACTTTAAATCTTAGCTCAGTCTTAGTCCCTTCTCCTGTCCCTTTACACCTGAAACAAAGGGGAAAGCTGTTTCTAGAGAGCAATGCTAATTTGTACGATGCTGGAAACATGCCGTTGCTACACTTTTCAACCCTGAAACAAATCACGCAAACAGTGAATCTACACTGTAATAGAAGCATGTTGTATTTACAGTGCTCTCAAATCCAGCTTCCTCAAGTATTATAGATCTGTGGGATTCAATACATCTTCTGGAGACAATGGTTCAGTAAAGAATCCATGTGCCATAGAGTGAATCAGTATCTCTGAAAAAATAAAAGCATATTTTTTGGAACAAAGCTTAAAGATATATATCAAAATAAAATTATATACATAATTCTCTTTGCTTTATGTTTTACATCTTTGTGTTTGCCCTCAGGCTCTCGGGCTGTCTGATCACTCAGGATGGTTGTACTTCTCTGGTATTAGCTCTGAACTCCAACCCCTCCCATTTGAGAGAGCTAGACCTGAGCTACAATCATCCAGGAGACTCAGGCATGAAGCTGCTGTCTAGCTTACTGGATGATCCACGCTGGAGACTGAACACTCTTAGGTATGATAGTTTCAGTATTAATGCTCGTCATCAATTAATCACATTGTTACATGTAATATATTAGTTTATTACATGCTTATTTTAAAAGTGCTGCTGTATGAGAAGTGTAATATTCAGTTTTAAAGCTTTTAAACAAATAGCGTGCTTTTTAACAGCAGTATTCTCTTAACACAGTAGCAGTTACAATATTTGTTGTGGGTAAATCTCACCTGAAACATTAATCTGATCATCAATCAATCTGACTTCAGGGAGGAGTATGTATCTGACAAAAATGCTC
>NW_024583996.1:1657-7639 GCF_018398535.1 Haplochromis burtoni
TTAAAGATGAATTCAGATATGTTTCTTCTTCCAGGCTGGACCACGGTGGAGAGCAGAGGCTGAAACCTGGTCTGAGGAAGTGTGAGTGTGTGCTCACTTTGATTTATGAAAATAAGACAGCACGCATTACACTAGTTTAAATCACACTAAAGATTCTAGAGGATGAATCACTGTGAAGCTGTCTCCATCAGCCTGTGGAGAAGGCAGCAGATGAAGTCTTGTTGTTTCTTCTTCTCTCCATCAGATTCCCGTGATCTTAAACTGGACACAAACTCAGTGCACAGAAAACTTAAACTGTCCGACAACAACAGAAGAGTGACGGCAGTAACAGAGGAGCAGCCTTATCCTGATCACCCAGAGAGGTTTGAGTACTGGCTTCAGCTGCTGTGTACAAATGGTCTGACTGGTCGCTGTTACTGGGAGGTGGAGTGGAGCGGAGAGGTTCACGTTTCAGTGACTTACAGAGGAGTCACAGGGAGAGGAGGCAGCAATGACGGCAGGTTTGGAGCAAACAGTCAGTCGTGGAGTTTGAGGTGCTCCGATGCTGATCAGTACTCTGTGTGTCACAATAACAGCAGAACAGACCTCTCCTCCTCCTCCTCCTCCGCCTCCTCCGCCTCCTCCTCCTCTGTCTCTAACAGAGCAGCAGTGTATGTGGACTGTCCTGCTGGCACTCTGTCCTTCTACAGAGTCTCCTCTGACACTCTGATCCACCTCCACACCTTCAACACCACATTCACTCAAACTCTTTATCCTGGGTTCTGGTTATTGTCATACGGTTCTTCAGTGTCTCTTTGCTCTCTGTAGTGGGGGAAGCCTCCACAGCACCGCTCCAGCTCAGGGTGGTACTCAACAATCAGTAAACCTGATGGATGTGGGTCATTTGACCCAGGACTCTGACTTTCTTTTGTTTTGGTGATTGTTACGTATAATGATTTTAGGTTCATTAGTTAGTCTTGAGGTGATTCTGAGTTCGTTGTGTTCCCTGTTTACTGTTTGGTGTGTTAGGTTCCTGTGATGTTTTGGTCTCTCCTGTGTTTCCAGTTTGTCTGTTGTAAGAGCCAATTAAAGGCTGGTTTCTTGGTACTGGTAAAATGAGAAATATACATTTTTATTGTTGAATATATAATTTCAAAATACCGCTATGGTAAAAACATAAGATATGGAAATGTGAAGTTCTGATGTGCTTTTTGGTATGTGGTAATTACATGTGGGGAGTCAGATAGGCATGGAGTCTTGCCATGTTAATTTAAAGTCTCATTAAAGATCTTTGTTGAAAGGACAGTCCCATGGTCTTGCTTGTGCTTCCAAAGCTTGTTGCTGGACTAAGTCCTGAAGGTGGTGAAACGGAGACAAGTGCCGCTGTTACATCTGTGTCTCTCACTTCCTTGTTCCCTGGGCCCCAGCCATGCCTTTGTGTTTGGTCTCCCCTTGTTGCTTACATGTTCCCTCACTCCATGAAACACATGTGTATCAAGTATGTTCTCCCCAGCCCGTCATGTCCCTCTTAACATGTCTCTCTGTGTCTCTCCCATGACTGTTTCCATGTTTCCAATCATTCACACTCACACTTACAGCCAATATAGAACCTAGACTGGATTCAAACCTTCTTGCTAAGAGGCAGCAGGGCTAAACTCCTGCATATTTTATTACATCATTTCAAAGATGTGGATTTTAGTGGTCCGCAGAGGTGGGAAGTAACAAAGTGCAAATACTTTCTTACTGTATTTAAGTAGAATTTTCAGGTACCTGACTAATTCTTTCTCCCTTATTTTAAGCACTTTAAGTGTACTTTCTACTTACATTTTCAAAACAGGCTCCTTACGTTTGCTCTAATACATTTGGGATGTTTCACGTCACTGCGAGCCTCTAAACATCAAAAGGATCTGAGCCTAAACAGGAAAACCTGTTTGCTTATCAATCAGACGATGTCACATAAAATGATCCTGTTGCGTACGGACAAATCAGAACCAATCAGAACCAGCTAGCTCCACATGTCACATGCAGGAGGATAACTTGCAGTGATAATAATAATAATAATGATAAAGTGTAATAAGGTCTTTTTTTCCTGTTTGTAAAAGGAGAGAGTATAATTTTTGTTGTTGCTGTATGAAAACAATAAAGATTACTCTATTCTACTCTATTGTGGGCTAACGGTGAGCCAGAAACGAACGCTGGATCACTGGATTATATGTGAGATCAGATGTTCACTGCTCACCAGAGTGGAGGCTTTTCACCTGAAGGTCTCCTCCTCTTTCTTCATCAGCTTCTTCCTCTTCTTCTTGCTCAGGTTCTGCTGCTCCATGATCTTATCGTAGTTGAAGTGCTTGTGTTTGGCGTCGGCGCCGTCGTCCCCCATCAGCCTGGAAACACATGCAGACGGGTTTATATGCTGACAGAATCTGATCCAGGACCAGCCTGGCTGTGACCACTCTGACCTTCTGTTTCTGTCTGTTTCAGAGCAGTCAGCTGATCCAGGTGTTGTGCATTGCCATTGTTGTGAGGTATTAATAAAGGTCAGAGGTGAACAGCTGACATCAGTGATGTTTGTCTCTGAACAGGAAGCTGAGGACACTCTGGGTCTGATGGACGACCTTCATCCTTCACTCTGCTCCTCTTCTTCTTTGTTTCTCCTGAAGCTCCATTATTTGAGGGATTTTAATTAGTCACTAACCCACGCACAGGATAACTCAGTCCACTGACTCTGAGGGATTACATGTAATGTTACCATGCTCTGGTACTTCCTGCTTCTTCTCCCTCATATCTGAGACATTATTACCACTCGTGATCTTTGAGGTGTGTTTTGCTACGTGTGAGCTGCTTCAGTGTGATTATATCTTTCATTTTGTTTCCACTTTATGAAAATGAATCCACCACAGAAGTCCTCTACAGTCTAAATCAGCCCCACCTTTCCTCCACCCCGCATACCTGGAACTCCTGCCCGGGCACATTCCACCACACACGCGTGATCCCCGGGAACTCCCCTGAAACCGAAAGTAAACCACGTCACAGTGGGCGTGGCGTGACGAAGCACCGCTATGAGAGCTGTCGGTGTTTTGCTGTGCTTTTCTGTGTTTGCGGGAGTCTTCATGGAGGATAAAGAAGCCCCACGGTAAGAAACCCACTCTTATCCTCTTTGAATGGGCGCGCGCGAAGACCGGCGTAACTAAAAAGTTCAAAGGTGAGAAAGCCGACAGGAAAACGCTCTAGCTAACCGGCCCACGGCAGCACACACAGCCGCCCACAGACTGGCCTGTCGTGTCTGTTCATTTCCTTCTTGCATTATTTCCTATTTATATTTTATTCTATATTTTTATTAGCTAACGCCCACGGCAGCACACACAGCCGCCCACAGACTGGCCTGTCGTGTCTGTCTGTGCAGGAGCCTCCTGACACACAGAGTGGGTACAGACCGCGGTGCAGTGATTTGTGCCGTCCGCAGCTCCCCGTGCGGCCTTCGTGCCGGTGGATGCAGTCAGCTCCCCGTGACACACGCGAAAACCCGAAACACAGACACGTCTCTGAGCCCACGAGACATCCCTGACGGAGGAGGAGCCCTTCATGTGGGGAGGCGTCATTGATGGATGGATGTAGCAGGGAGTTAGCAATGCTAGCAGCTTGTGCGGTTTGGCTGTTTCTAATAAAGTTCTTACAAACGGTTGCTGTGGCTTCAGTAGTGACGTGAGGCTGTGATGACGCTTACAAGTCCTGGTGAGACAGGTTGTTCGTGTTTGTGGTATGTGTGGCATGTGTGGGTAAGGGGGCGTGGCGTTAGGTGATAACAGATGTTTCTGCTGTACGTCCCTGCTCGTGATGATACCAGCTCTGAGGTATCAGCCTATTGAAAGTACACTTTGTTAGACACAGCGGTGTGTCTTTGTGTCTTTGTGTTGTGAGTTTGTCCTGGATTGATGATGACTGGAGCTCCGCCTTTGTGCTTTTAGGTCATTCCAGTGTCTCCGGCTCGGTGTTTCCTGTCTCTTTGTCCTCAGCGTCTCCTGTGGAGGTCCGTCCACTCTCTGTCCCCATGTGTCCCCTCTCGCTCTGCGCTTCGTCTCTGTGGTTGTTCGCCTTGTCCAGTGTCAGGTTTATATGCCTGAAGTCTCTGAGCTGTGTTTCCTGTTTTATTTTGAAAGTCCCTGGTGTCTTCCCTGTGTGCTGTGTGCTCTCTGGTCCTAGCCACAGTACTTCTTACTTTGTATTCGCTTCCTAAATTTCTCAGTTTGTTAGTTTTGTGTCCTGGTGTGCTCACAGCCGGCTCAGGACAGCCAGTTCTTCCCAGGAGAGGCAAAGGGACCCAGCAGCCTATTAAAGCCCCTCTGCTGCAATGGGCTGTCATAAAGGTATAATGTGTGGTTAATACTGCAGTCTGCTGTTACACGTGTTACCCTTTCAAATCTGCTGTATGTAAAGTGCTGGCACCCCTCAGCTTCCCAGTAGATGCATCTATCGTACAAATGGGAAAATCCTAAGGTGACCTCTGACCTTGGGATGGTCCCTGATATTCAAACTGATCCAAGATGAAGCTGCACCATGCTATCAGTTTGGAATCCTACGACTGGACCGTCAGTCTTTTATGGCTGATGAGTAAAAAGGGTGCACTAAGACAAAGCTCCTACACTTTTTTCAGCTGGCTTGACTTGTTTGAAGTCCCATAACTGTGGGTCAGTTTCAAACATCTGTCAGGGTTTCTCTCCGCCTGGTGCTTTTTAAGGCAGAGAAGCAGCAACATGAGGACTGGGCTCGGGCTTTGTAAGCTCCCGGGTTGTTTTTTTATTTGGCTGTAGTTATTCAGCCGGCCAGACGAACCCTTGAATAGAAACAGCTTTGAAACTTGGTGAACATGAAGTCATTGATATTAGAGATGAACAGTATTTAAGACCTTGTGCAATAAAAGAAGAAAGAACTGTTTTCCAGCTTAAAACCAGAGTGTGGGTGACGGTTGGTGGATCCCTGTTATTCCCCGTTTTTCCTGCTCTGGTTCTTTTGGTTTTGCCTGCTGGTTTCGCTCACTGGTGCTCATCTTTACATTTAAAGTGTTTGAAGTCATTCTGTCTCACGGGCCTTAAAAACATCACCGCTCTCACCTGTTTCCTGTTTGTCCTCTCAGTTTTCAAGCATGCCTCGGGCTGGAGGTGTATGAGGGGGCGGAGTCTGTCATGCTGCCCTGTCAGGTACCAGAGGACGTTTATCAGGACGCCACAGCAGTGGTTTGGGACCGCAAGGACCTCAGCAGCCCGACAGTCCATCTGCGTCTGCAGAGCGGCGACGATCTCACGAGACAGAATGTGATTTACTTCAACCGAACATCGATGAGAGCCGACGCTCTGCAGACCGGAGACCTCAGCCTCACGCTGAGGAAGCCCATAGTCAATGACACCGGCACCTACACCTGCACCACCCGAAGATATGGACAAGATCAGAGCAAGACCCATTTGCAACTGAGGGTGGCAGGTCAGTGCTGTCGATAAAGGTCAGAGGTCAGAGTCATACTCTGAGAATCTGCTGGTGATCTTCAGGTTGTTTGTGTTTGTGTGGACAGAACGTCCTCCTCCTGGTCCCACTCCTCCTCCAGTCTGGCCCAAAGTTCTCTCAGGTGTCCTGGTTCCTGTGGTTCTCCTGGCTGTCGGCTTTGGGGTCTTCATGTACTTTAGATATAAAGATTTAAAGAACAAAGAAGGTATGTGTGTTATCAGACCGCTCCACGCACATCAGTCAGTGTTTATGATGACATACAGCACTTAGATTGTTAATGATCTAACGTGTGTTCTGAGTTGCAGGCCCTGATGGGACATGACAGTACGTTTAAATTTGTATTATGTATGTAGGTTCAAGATCAGAACTTACTGTCGTTTTTATGCAACACACTCACACAAGACAAGTCAAAGGAAATCTCCTCAGTGCTGCTGATGGCGTCCGTGGAGCTCATGTGCTGCTTTGTTCTCTTCTCAGTCGTTCAGGTCGCAGCAGAACCAGGTGATG
>NW_024583996.1:8430-9863 GCF_018398535.1 Haplochromis burtoni
CAGGACTGCACTCTGCTCTCAATCTTAAACATGTGTAGTGTTCACTGCGAAAGCAATTAGAAACAAATCAGTACATAAATAATGACGGTGAGTTATATAAAGGCCAAGTGAGGCACCAGGACTCTAATCAGATAGATTTAAAAACAACTCTATAACAATATCATTTCTATTCGTCCGGATTATTCATTGTTTAGAGTGAAAGACGTAATCACACTTCCACGTATGTACAACAGGCCTTTTCAGCCATGTTTGTGCTGCATTTCTGCTGATGTCCAAATCCTTATAAAGTTAAAATCAACCCTGTTTATAGAACAGTTCAGTGCGTTTGTGTGAAGCGATAAAGCTTGTAGCAAACCTGGTGTTGGACAGACCTCTTTAATCAGTGTGTTTGTGACTTCAATGCATTTTAGTGAGACTGACATGTAGATGAACTGCAAACATGGCTTCTTAGTAACAGTGTAACTGCGTGTCACTGATCACACGTCTTCAGGCCCTCGTCTTCAAATGACTGACTTGATCAATCCAACAGAGCAGCTGGGACCAGCATCGAGATGAAGCTGGTGACTTAGTGATGCTGCTGCTGATGTGATGCTTCTGTGGCTTCCTGATGAACACGTGTTTCAAATGCTGCATAAATTAAAATTAATTGACAAACATGAATGCCGTGTCTTCGTACAGCTCATGTTGTGCTGTTCTCCTCTCAGAGTGCCAGGTGGAGGTGGTGGAGGGGGCGGAGTCTGTCCTGCTGCCCTTCAAAACCACAGAAAACCTGCCCGGGGACAGCGATGTGGAGTGGAAACGCCATGAACCCGAATACATGAAGGTCTGTGTGTATGAGAACGGCTCTGACCGGCCCGACAAACAGGACGACCATTACAGAGGTCGCACTGAGATGAACACTGACCTGCTGACCACCGGAGACCTCGGTCTGACCCTGAGACAGCCCACAGTGAAGGATTCTGGGAGATACGCCTGTGAGGTCAACAGCAAGGAGGCCTGGAGATACAAGAGGGTGTGGCTCACAGTCAAAGGTGAGTTGTAATCGCTGTGAATGTGTCTAACGTCCTATCTTTACATCAGTTCTGTCTGTTTGTAGTTTAGTTAACTTTAAAAAAGCATTTCAAGTCATAAGAAAGGGCATCGAGAGAGCTTTATGCCCCACGACCTCACAATGATGCTACCTAGTTTCACTAAGCCAGACACACACAGCTTATAGAAGCCAAAGATTTCAGTGCACCGTTTTAGTCTGCAATGCTTCAGGGTCAAAGGTCAGCATGTAGCAATGAAAACATCAAAGTTTAGCTCCGAGTGTTTGTTTGTGACTTCTTGCGTTTCCTCTGCAGGGACAGATCAGGTCCAGGATCCAGCCGAGGACAACAAGGCTTTTGAAATGACTCCTCTGATGGACCAGCTTAGTCTGACTGGGCTCTGAT
>NW_024583996.1:10707-13220 GCF_018398535.1 Haplochromis burtoni
TCCAGCAGGAAAACAAAGCTCAGATCAGACGTGACGATGAGTCCACTGCACACAGACGCCTCCACAGTCACAGATCTCAGTGCAGCAGATCTTTGGTAGAGTGACATCATAAATGTGCAGCCTGTGTGTGATGACATCACATTAGCATGGACCCAAACCTCTGATGTTTCCAGGACTGATGAGTCTGTGTCATTAACAAGCAAGGGACCAGGGTGCCGGCGCGGTGTACCTAATAAAGTGGCCATCAAGAATGCCTCTGCGCGACGTCTCCACCTCAAGTGTCTCCAGCAGGGGGAGCCGCCTGATCCTTTATTGTCACAGAGACATGTCATGGCCACTTTATTAGGCACACCTGTTCCGCTGCAGCCGCTCTGTGCCGCTCTGTGCTTGTGTACCTAATAAAGTGGCCCTGTGTGTGAACCCACAGTCACAGGAGACGAGTGTCTGATATGTTTGGTTTTACAGACGAGAGAGAACACAGAGGGAGAATCTGTGAGGTCAACATCGAGGCCCCACTCAGATGAAGGAAGAGCCACTGACAACCACAGACCTCAGGCTGACCCTGAAACACCCCCAACCCGACCACAGTGGCGTCTACATCCTTAGACAGAGAGAGAAAACTGACTTTGTCAGAGGTCAGTAAACACATCACAGAGGTCATTGAGAAGCAGTGCATGATGGGACGATGAGTGACACACACTAGAAGCTCTCTGTCACAATCTGTTGAGAAATCATCTCAGCTTTCGTTCCCTGTCCGACAGCACGCATTTACTGTGACACTGAATGTGAAACTGGGCAGATGTCAGACTGATACCACACATTTCTTTAAAAGCTGGTGTTTTCTGTATTAACCGCTGTGGTCATGTGGTTCAGCGTGGTCACTTCCGTTCAGTTCAATTTTATTTATATAGCACCAAATCACAGCAACCGGTTGGGGCGAGAGAGGGAAGACAGGATAAAGACATGCTGTGGAAGAGAGACCGAGATTAATCAGTATGATTGATTGCAGGTAGAGTCGTGGTCGTTGTCTCCGAGCTGAGAATGTCTCCGGTTTGTCTCCTCTGCTCAAAGCTGCAAACTCCTCAGAGCAGCTCTGAAGCTTCAGAGAGAAGAAGCTCCCTAAGAACCCCTAAGGTGGAGTGAAACATTCACAGCTGGATGTTTTTAAGTGACTCTTTCATGACATCAACACATGTGAGGTTAACTATAAATCTCAGGAGTGTCTATCAAACTCCTGCGATGTGTTTGCCCCTGTTCACGGCTGTCGCTGACTCTGAGCCTCTGTAATAAACCTCCAAGGTCTCCATGTGTAAAGAAGTCTTCGTGCTGCAGTGAATCTGACCCTTACTGTTCTTCTTTAAACTTCAAACATGCGTAATGAAGAAAGCTTGTTTATATGAGCTCCATAAAAACATCAGAGCAGGTTGAGGTGGCGTCCATCTCTGAACACTGTAGTTTGAACATTCGTCATCAATGAAAGCTGTTCCTTTGTAATCCTCCAAACCAAGAGAGAGATAAAGTTTCTGGGTCATTGTGGGCGGCGATGGTTTAAAATTAGTGTAGTAACAGTGAACAGAGTGAACTGCAGGAGTGTGTGTCGTGTAAGAGACTCGGGCTGGAAACATGATGAAATGTGAGGATGTAAGAAGATCAAAATGATGCTCAAAGAGAACAACAACATCATAACTGTATCGTAACTGAGCTTTGAAGAGTTATACTTGTTTGCGCTTGTCTCTGAGTCGGTTAGGTTACAGCTCACCCTCCGGTCTGTGGGCAGTTTCACGCATAATAGGAGTTACAAGCCATGACGAAGTTAAAAAAGTGTCAAATAACAGATTGTGTTATTCAGCTGATATGTGTCCACTAATAAAAGCAGGCTAACTCTAATATTAGGGTACTCGTCTGGGGCGCATTTAGGAATTTAGAAAATGCATGAAGACAAAAACGTGACTCAAAGCTCAACTAAACTAAAGCCTCCTCTGAATAATTCTGTAAAAAAAACTCAACAAAGGTCTAGGATCATTTTAATATATCATTTTATTTTTTCCAATATTGTTTCAGTTGTTTTAGTTAATTTTACATCATGTGATGAGAATACTTTCTTCACAGCTGGTTTTAGTCTTGAGTTTTAGCTTCCACCCTGTGGCTGTATGACTCCCGAGAACATGACATGACAACACCACAGGAAGCTTCCCCATCAGCTGAGCTGTGACATCCTCCAGCTGTTATATGGCTGGCGGATGTAGACAGTACAGAGAAAATAGTTCCAACATTAAACTGTTACAAGGTGTAAAGTTAAACATATACAGATTGAAACGTTATGTTATTAGTAAAAGTGGGAAACCCTCTCTGGGCTTCACTGTTACAGCAGTTTAACCTCCAACATCAGACGTTCATCTGTGAGCCGATACACAAAAGCTGGGATTCAAAGAGTCAGCAGAAGAGCGAGCGGAGAGCAGGGCGAAAACCCTGGACCCTGAACAAAGGCGTGTCCACAGTCCGTGACATGTTTG
>NW_024583996.1:13990-30698 GCF_018398535.1 Haplochromis burtoni
AGTAACAAATCTTTCAGGAAGTGACTTTGAGGAGCGGGAAGAACCCAGTATCACATGTGCAGTCTGAGAAATGAGAAGCTGGAGCTTCCCGCACGATGGACGCTTCCCTCTGCTCACGTGTGATGAAACGTCAGCGGAGTCAGAGCAGCAGACTCATTCAGAGTATTCAGAGTCCTCGACGAGCGCATCAGCCGTGATGTCAACCACCGCCTCGTAGTTTTCTTCAATGCACTGGGTCATCTCCACGGAGACGGGAAGTCTGTTTGCTGTGGGCAAAGCATCGGAATGAATGTTAGTCTCCACACATATACATACGCTGGAGACATGCTGCACCGCGGGCACCATCGTATGTCCAAGTTGGCCCACAGCAGGCCCACAGTGGGCAGCTGTGGGTGAACTGTAGGGCTGTGACTCATTACCGATGATACAGGACAATGGGTTTTAGTCTTTTAGTCGTGTCTCCATCATGTCTTCCAGCTTTGGGGTCTCCAACTCCAGTCCTCAGAGCTACCGTCCTGCAGCTTTTAGATGCATCCTTGTTCCGACACACCTGAATCAAATGAATGGCCTGTTACCAGGCCTTTGCCCAACTCGATGACACGCTGAAGAGGTAATTCAACCAGTTGATTCAGCCATTTCTCTGCATTAAAGCTACAGGACAGTAGCTCTCAAAGACTGCAGTTGTAGATCTCTGCTTTAAACCGTGCAGCTCTGGAGGTCTGTGCAGCTACAGATCAGGCGTGTGCACCTTTTACTGCACCAGGTCACAGTTGAAGCGCTCACAATCAGGTTCCAACTTCTTAAAATAGTTTCAGACACTAGAAGCTGTTACCTTTGGTTCTTGTCTGCTGTTATTTGGGTGTATAAAGGTTAGCATGTGAGCCTAACCCTGGTTAAGAGCGGTGAAATATCAGATTAAAGCTATGGTTTGGCTTTAGCAGTCCGGTTACTGTAATAATTAAAAAGGCAGTGCAGACGTTTGTGATTTTACAGTCAGAGCTGCCAGCAGGACAGCAGCAGTGATGCACCTGTGTGCAGGTATCTACCTGAGCGCCTGGTGGCCAGCCGGTCCAAGCAGATGGACAGCAGCAGGCCGGTGGTGATGGAGTAAATACAAAAGGCCAGCAGGTGGGAGAGGAGTCTCAACACAGGCACACAAGAAGGAGCAGGAGGAGGAGGTGAGGAACAGTTGGTGGGAGGAGGAGGAGGGGGAAGAGAGGGGAAGGGGGACATGGTTTCACGAGAATGGACAGATGATCTGACGGAGGTCGTCGGGGGATCTGCAGGAGAGATAAGCAGGCGTCCTCAGTTCATTCACTCAGGGTTCGATAGAAAGGCTCAATGTGAGCGGTGCAGCGAGGCTACACCACAAACACAGGCTTTCATCTCCATCTATTAGTAATAGATGCTGAAGAGGAGCGTGCTAGTTATTACTAGAGATGGACCGATCCGATATTACGTATCGGTATCGGTCCGATACTGACCTAAATTACTGGATCGGATATCGGAGAAAAATAAAAAATGTAATCCGATCCATTAAATATCATGAAAGCACCTCACAAAACTTGCAACACGCCGTAACTCACCTCAGAACGTTAGCACGTCGGAGCAGTATGCATCACGTGATAGAGCGGCTGTGGCATGCGGGACCTGTCGGTGGTCTGGATAGCATGTGGAGCTTCGCTAGCAACCCGGCATTTCATCTCCGACAAAGTTATCCCCGAGAGAAGTAAAGCAAGTGTGTAAGTCCATCTCTGAATGTTTGTAAAGCATTCCTGCGTTAAGCTTAACGAGCGACTGCCTCTTCTTGCTGCTACTTCAATCATGAAACTGCTTAATGATCAGCTGATCGGCTTTTCTGTCGCGAGTCCGTGTCTCTTGTTTGCTTTTGGCCCACTTTGCACCAGAAAGAGGAAACCAGTGGCTGAACAACAGCAGCACGTTTAAGCTTGATCAGCTGTTGTTAGAATTTATTTAATATTACTTTCTACACCAGGATCTTTTTCTACGTAGCTGACGGCTGTAACTGTGCAGGGGCGGATCTAGCAAAGTTTAGCCAGGGGGGCCGATAGGGCATGAACAGGGAAAAGGGGGCACAAAGACATACTTTTCTTTCTTATTCTCATTTAAAATGTCGAGCTTTTAATAAATAATTATCTGACACCCAAAGTTTTAATTTGATGTAAAATGAATAGAAGTCCATTACTGTATATAGTAACTATTAAGTCTAATATACCCTAGTAAGCTATAGTACTTTTTCCTTTGGGAAGGTACCATCTGTGCAGTCTGCAATTTTGTTGAAGAAAGATGTTGAATCTATTTAATATTTCTTGAAAAATAATTGATTTCTGTGCATTTTTTTCACACTGCATCAAATTAAGGTTGATTACGTCGATTAAGCATCATGAGGTGGAGCGTGAGGGGTGGTTCCCTATTTTTTATTTATTTATTTTTGTTGTTGCTGGGAGTTGGAACCCTATTAGTTAGGTTGCTTAATATTTACGCTAAGTACTCTTTAAAATACCAGAATAGGGAGGATGGTGTAGGTTTAAGTTTATTAGATTGATCAGTATTGCTGAACTATGAAATTTTTTTTTGCATACAGGTATAACAGAATAGCTTTAGTGTAGTTGTTGTTTTAAACTTGAGTATGAACTTATACAAAATGCAGCAAGATATTTTAAAAAACAGTTTTGTTGATTAAAAAACACTATATCGGATTCATATCGGTATCGGCAGATATCCAAATTTATGATATCGGTATCGGTATCGGACATAAAAAAGTGGTATCGTGCCATCTCTAGTTATTACAGCATTATTGATCGTGATTATAACCACAGCCAAATCTCAGAGTGATGAATTCTCTCTCTTTGCCCCACCTCCTCTCCATCGAGGTCAAGGACATTAGAAAAACACAAAAGAGGCCCAATTTATGATGACAGCAAATGATGTCAGTGTTCTGACCTCTGACCCTCAGGTAGCTATGAGCAGATGATCCACTCAGATCAGTAGCACACCAGTAGAAACCCTCATTAGACTGCTGCACGTTAGAGATGGTGTGCTCTTTATGTCCAGATACAAGACGACGTCCACTGTAGAAGAAGTAAGCTGCCACTGTGTCACCAGTGCTGAGCCTGCAACGCAGAGTAAGATTACTTCCTTTTGTCACAGGAAGTGCCGGGATCTCCAGGATCACTCCTTTTTCTGGGTAAGAGAGACAAAAGTACACACATGTAGACTGGAAGCTTCTGGAGACAGCATGCAGGAGGTCAAATGATGACGCCATAGGACTGAATTCATGAACGTTCATCATCACAGACTATAAATGATGGTGTGGCCACTGCAGTCTGACCCTCTGCTTTTATAATGATCACTCAGAGGCATTTTCTTCTTGCTGTGATGGAGAAGAACAGATAGCTAGCATAGCTGTCAAGCTGCTTCCATAGACCATACTGATGTTTGCTAATCAGTGCTACATATCGTCCAAATTAAAACTGGCATTTCACTGAAGTGCAGCACAAACTTCTGAGACAGTCTGTTATTACAATTAACTAACCAGCAGCCATCCTATTGGTCCAAAAGCATAAACACGGTCCAGAGGTAACTTTGCTAGCAACCACAGCTGCCTGTCAAAGCCCCGTCACTGAAAGAGGCCACGCCCCCACCGAAGAAACTTTAATACGGTTTAAACAGGTGAGTAACAAAAACATTCTCTCCCGTTTTATTGTTACGAAGGGCAAAATTAGATTCACTTATTTATTTATTAGATATTTTAACATGAGAGCCTGTGAGGGCTAACGCCCTGCTGGAGCCTCTGGTGGACATTACAGGAACTGCAGGAACTTTCAGCCCCGCAGGTCGATGGCTGTTCTGTACCACAGTGCAGCAGATTTAACACCATCTAGTTTAGTTTAGCAGTGAGTTCTAAGTATTTAAGTATCTCCTAATTACAAGTATTTTAAGTATATCAATGTTTTCTAGCCTAAAGAATCCAAAACAATAAGAACAAAAATCTGAGACATTAATTGAAACATATTAAAACAATATGAAAGTAAAATTCAGACAACGTGTCATTTGAAGTATAAACTGGATTCTTACGGCTCATCTCCACATAAGCACCACATTGTTGATCTATGGATCAAGCTGTTATTCACACATTCAAGGTGCTTTATGCTAAATGCACCTGCACCTGCATATATATAAAAATAAATATATGGTTGTACTTCACCTGTCACAGGTGGTCCTGATACTGCCCTTAAATGTTCAGAGCAACTGTGGAAAAAAAGAAGAAAAGAAACAACTTACTTTACCTGAAACACTGATGATGATGTCATCACTCTTCTGCCCAGAACTGGTTTCACACCAGTAAATCGCTGTGAAGGTTGTTTTAAAGTCCTGAACACACGAGGACTCATCAAGTCTAGTGAAGTCCGCCGCTGCTCCACACTCATCAGTCTGGTTTCCTCTGGTCCTCCTCACCGTCCATCCATCATCACAGCTCAGAGACACTGGAGAGGATCCGCTGAAGACCTGCTGAAGGTTTGGACTGACAGACAGAGACACTGGAGGACACACAAACAGACAAACACACAGAGTAAGTGTATTTGTGTTCTTGTTGGAGTCTCACTGATTGTTTTCACTTCATCTCCTCACCTGCAGAAACAGTCGGTGCAGACAGCAGCAGCACACACACACCTGCAACAGGAAAATCCACAGAGTTTCACCTAGAGGTGCACACTAACAGTGTGGCAGACGTCCACAGATCAGGAAGAAGACTGGACCACCCGGGACAAAAGACCGATGTTTTCTTGGTTCCACATTCCTCACTATAAAGCACCTGAAGTACTGCTGAATCATCACAGCCAGATTGCTTTCAGCTTTTAGATCATTGTGTAAGTTTCCTCATACGGGACAAAATATAAAAACTTTAAAGGTTTCAAAAACCTTCCGATCCCAGTTCCTGGTTTTCTTTCCTCATTTGTAATATTTATTGTGTCCTTTGTTGTTTGTGTCTATATTAAGAATAAACATTTAAAAAAACAAGCACATCTTTTACAGAGACCCTGACTCTAAACTACAGACCCTGCTGAGCATTAAACATTTCTGATTGGATTATTTTCTGGATTTACACAGAACAGAAAGGAGCCGACTTCCTGTTTTCTCCCCCGACAACACGGAGTAAACTCTCAGGATTCATCCAGTGTCCGTCCTTTACCTGGAGCTGGACTCACTGAGTGGGTGAGTGGGTGTAGGAGTTGTGTGTGTGACTCACCGGGGAGCAGAGCCACAGGTGCAGTCTTCATGGTGTCTGGATGAGCACCGAGGGTCAGTGTGAGCTGCAGACTTTCACTTCAGCTCTTTCACAGCCGCCTGTTACCACATTAAAGACGGAAGCCTCAGTATAAGGAGGGGAAACAGGAGCAAAGGTCTGAGCTCTCAGCCAATCACGTTCAAGTACAGCCTTCTTAAAACTGACCTGCAAACGCTGCAGTTTAGAAATCCTTCGCGAGCTGTGAGAGTCTATCAGAGGTCCTTCAGTCAGTCTGAAGAAAACACAACAGCTGAGATTGTTAGTCTATAAACAAACTGCACCACAGTCACATGACGGCAGCGTCGCCACCTCTGAGCCAATGAGTTCCTGCAGCTCAGAAGCTGCTCACCTGCTCACATCACCTGCTCACATCACCTGCTCACATCACCTGCCTGAGTTCAGAGGCTTCTCTTTGGATGCACACACAGAGCTGCAGACCACGTCTGACCAGCAGTGACTGGTTTGAATCTGACCTCCAGCTCTTCTGCTGGACCTCTAAAGTGGGTCTCGTGTCCAGACACGAGTGTTTTTAACTCTCAGTGGCTCGTGTTGGACAGGAGATATGTGAAATGTGCCAGAGTGAACTGGATGAAAATAAGAAGTAAAACAAGCCCACAGTGAGTCAGTGTGGGTGAGCTGTGGCCAGGACAAACCCACAGTTAGTCCACATGATCCCACCTACATTTTACTAAACCTATAGGCCTTTATGTGTGAAACTGCAGGGGCCCTGTGGGTGATAACTGTGGGTTTGGGTTTGTCCTGCCCACAGCTCACCCACACTGACTCACTGTGGGCTCAGGAGGACACGTTAGCCGGGGCATTATTATTTATTATAAAATAAAAGATGAAGCCAGAGAAGATGTTTTATTACACGCTCAGAAAATCGATGCTAGGAAGAAAGAAAAAAGAAAGAGAAAGAAAGAAAGAAAGAAAGAAAGAAAGAAAGAAAGAAAGAAAGAAAGAAAAGAAAGAAAGAAAGAAAGAAAGAAAGAAAGAAAGAAAGAGAGAGGAAGAAGAGGTTAGCTTTAAAGGGGAGGATGCTCATTTAAAGCTTTGGTGTGAGTCCTCGTGTTTAAATTACGTTATGTTTGTTCACACTGTGAAACCTGCTGCTAAACAAACTGAGGCAGACTGACTGTGTTGTTTAAAGTCTGCATGAAAGTCGTCTGCAGGTTAGTTTGCTGCACTGTGATTGGTTTAAAGCTTCCTCCACCACTTCAACCTCTTCTCTGCCCACTTCCTGTTTCGAGGCAAAGTCAGCCTCCTCAATGTAAGAAACAGGACAGATATATTTTTACATTTTCCTTCTCTGCTCGTGTTTAACTTACCTGAGTAAAGCTGAGAATCTTTATTGGAAATATAATTTAGACTGAAACGAAGTTTGTAATTCCATCTACTGATGTTATTATATTAATATGACACAAGGTTCAGTTTAACAGCAGTATCTGTACTTCTGCTTAAGTACAGGTTGTGTGTACTTTGCCACCTCTGCTTATTTTCCTCTGTTATTGAGCCTGTCGCTAGTTAGCTAACATAAACTAAGTCTGTCATTTGCAGCCATTCGACCAACCACATCACGTCATGATGCGCACAAGATGGCGCTACACGTTTTTAAAACTTTAAGCTCTTATTTGTGAAATCCAGCCTCACAGTTATATCAGTTTTTGAGAGCAGGGCTCAGTGATGGAAATGGGCCTTTACACATTTAAGAGTGTCGCGTCCACTTTAACGGGATCCTACAACTTTAAGTGGAGTGGACACAGCTCAGAGTACGAGAGCTGATGAAGCTCACGTTCACTTCACCACCGGCCTGTACAAATAACTGTCGATGTCTCAGTCTTCCATCAAATGCCAACGCTCAGCATCATCTACAGCAGCAGCTGATTCTCAGACTGAACAGGCTTCATTTCTGTCTCTTTCTCCCACCTAGTGGTCATTCAGTGGTACTACAGATGATACGTCCCTTATAGAAGCACGAGGCCTGACTCAGTGTGGCGTCATAAGTCGCTCACAGTCAGTTCAGCTCTTTTAGTTTTGTGTTTTTGCAGTTTCAGTTTGTTAACAATCGCAGAGAAGCTCCAGAGGACCAAGAAGAAGCTCTGAGAGACACTCAGTGGACACAGGAAGTGTTGACTTAAAGTTTTGGACAGTTTTCATGTTGCACATAAAGACTTCGACCTCACAGCGACGGGTTATTAGAAGTGTGCGTGTTCTGTTTTTGAAAGCTGCAGATCATCACTCCAAAATTCTTCATCCCCTTAAAGTCCTGCTGCTGCTGCTGGGAGGCAAGTCCATCTGGCAGTTTAGTTTTTCATGCAGGTCACATCGAATGGTTTTATTTTGAAACACTTTGATGGTCTCCTCCATCCTGCCGCTCTGGGGTCAAACTGTGGGATTACCTGGGTAGGACGGTCTGATGTCCAGACCACACCCACAGGTCCTGTTCTGATGCGATCCTGCAGCCTCGATGCCTCGACTGCTCAGTCTGATCACGGGGCCGTTGATGGTGGTTGGTGATGCTTCATATTCAGCTGGATCAGTGACGGATGGACGCACTTTTACTGCAGTCACACAAATCCTAAACAGGGAGGAGACAAGCCAACAGTGTCTGTGCTCAGATCCATCAGATACTTGATAGAGCGAGGCTTCAAACAGAAGTCAAGCCAGCACAGAAGACCATGGGCTGCCCTCTCCCCTCCCTGATGGACATTTATTCCTCCTGCTGCCTCAGCAGAGCAACAAACATCATCAAGGACAGCTCCCACCCTGATTTTGACCTGTTCAACCTGCTTCCCTCAGGGAAGCACTACAGGTGCATCAGCACAAAGACCCACAGACTCAAGAACAGTTTAAGGTCTCAGTCTTATTCACAGAAGATGTTCCTGTAAGCATCCACACCATGTCAAGGTCCAAAGAAACCATGATGCTTACTGTGAAGACTACAAAAGTTTGGTTTACAAATCCAGTGCTGGCAAATAGTGCGGAGACTGTAATTGATTGTAGATCACTGTAGTGGTTAATCGCACTCCAGAGCACTCAGGATGATCAAAATAGAAAAGTTACAGATTCATGATTGAGATTGATTGTGCAGGAATGTGGGCGTGAACCAGAGCAAGGTCAAAGAAACAATAGCTCTATCAATAATATCTGTCAAGGGGCAGGTGAAGGCAGGTCTGCATCCACAGGTGAACCTGCACCCACGATGTAGGACAAAAGGAGCGCCAACAAGGAGGAGCTTCATCTGAAGCCCCGCCTTCACTCTCTGATCACACATCACTTCCTGTTCACATGTTTATGTAATCATTTTAAATCTGTACAGTACCTGATCAATAAATAATAAACAGGTAGATTAAGGTGAGTTGTAATGCAGCATTACAGTTCAGCACACACGTAGAAACATGCACGATCAAAATGTTCTTCTCTGCTGTTTGTTTAAAAAGCCGACCTTCTCTAAAGTTCTGTTTCCTGACAGTCGGCAGCTTTGACCTTTGACCCACACGAAGCTTCCAGGATATTTGTGTTTGATGGAAGCATTCAGGACGCTCCATGGATCATCAGAACACACGGAAACAGCACCGCAGCACTGAGGAACTGTGATATACATAAGTGATTTTAATGTGTATTTATTTATATAATGATCATCACAGGGCTTTCTGCAGCCCTCCACTGGATCATGGTGACGTGCATGCACCAGGTGGTTTTATGTGGTTGAGGTTTTATGCCTGGCTGTGGAAACCGTCAGTGTTCTGGCATCATTCAGCACCACTGAGTGATCACTAGAGGGAGCAGGAGACCAGGACTGAAACTGTGGCTACAGCAGGGCAGCTGTTGTGAGTCCCAGCTGTGATCTGAGAATCAGCTGGATGTGAGTAAACTAGATCAGGTTAGTGTTGGTGGATGGATTCAATAAGAGCTGGTTCTGTGTGGCTGTGTCCACTGGAGGGGTGAAGTCGGGCCGTAGAGCTCGACCACGACCACAGTCTGTTTATTCAAAACAATTCAGGTTACATTTTTAAAAATAAATCTCTTTATAGTTTCCACAAGTTCATCACACTCAGAAAATACAGTGTTAGGGAAACTGAGCCAAACCGTCCGATCCCTGAACTTCCAAGATCGGGAGTTTGTTTTCCGCTCCACAAAACAACGTAACATCGAGCACGATGGAAAGAAAGTGCATCGCAGTGAGCCGAGTTCAACATCATCAGGAAAGTGTTCGCTGCAGTTTTCAGTATAATCCATGGCAGACGATCACGATCCTCCACTATGGGAAGATACGGCTGCTTGGTAATGTGGTTTCCTTTCTCCATTTATTGTTTTTACTCTATTCAAAACGTATTTGTGAACTTCATGAGTGTGTACAGCCCAAATTCAAATAAACCTACATTTTTAAAATCAGTTATTCACTTTGCAAGGGCTTCATATACATGGACTCTGACTGTGCTCTAAACCTGAGTCTAGATCAGCAGGCTCAGATATGAAGCCAAAACCAGACAATTAATCACTCAGTTTATATTATGTATCAACAAAACCCTGATAAAACCGAATGATGTTGTCATTCGAGTCAGTATGATAACGTTTATCCATAACAACCCAAACTGGCAGTTTCAAACAAGATGGCTAGAAAATCTAAAACTGGTTAAATTCATAGAGGAGAAAACAGAAAATGACTTTGAGTTAAAGATCAAACCTGCGCCTCAGTGAGATGGAAGGATTCAAAGCATATATTAGAGGTGAAGTCCTCGGCTTTATGAGTGCAAACAGCAAAAAAATGGAATAAACGAATGAAATCTTTGGAATAAGACTTAAATATTAGCGATGAATCAAACTGTTACGTTTGAGAAGTGAATATAATCAATTATCTTCTGATACAGCAACAAAACGTCTAATGTGGTGATCTTATTATGATCAATGGGAGAAAGTGGGAAGGCCCTCGGCATGGAGTTAAGGAAAGCAGTCTTTAATAGCACAAAGACCTCTTCAGGGAATGTAACAGTAGATCCATCTGAAATTTATGACAGTTTTACAGAATTTTATGAAGATGTTTATAAATCGGAACATGCCCAAGCTTCAGAACAGGAACCTTAGCTCACGTTCAGTCATAGACACTGAGGTACTTCAGGCTATCCAAGCATTAACAGTGGTAAGGGCACCCCAGCCGGAGGCCTTCTGATTGAATTTTACAAAACTGTCCAAGAAAAATGAATAATTTCACTTTTTAACATGCATGAAGAAGCATATCAAAGTGAGGCTCTCCACCCACTGAGACGGCAATGAGTACTTGTTTACCTGGTAAACCTGCAGAGCGCTCATCACTCAGACCAACGACTCTGATGGGGGTGGACACTAAAATACTTCTATTAGACCCTTGGGTCGCACATTTAGTTAGCGTTGTACGAAAGCATCGAGGGTTTCACAACATAAGAAGGGTTCTGAGTGTAGGCTCGTCAGGCCTCGGGCAGGATAGACCGCTCAGATTTATGTAACGTTCTCCCAAGTTAGGATTTGGAGATCATTCTCTCACAGGGGTTCAACCTTTGTAACAAACAATACTTTCTAAACCCGTCACATTAGCCATCTCCTATGCTAGTTATTCTGACGATAACAATAATAACTGACCTATTTGGTGTCTCGCCCTGTAAGATGATGACCTGACCTTTTCTGACTAGGCTGTCAGCACACCAAAATTCATGCAACAAATAGAGCTATTAGGATGATTTCCTGGCTGTAATATAAATGATTAAAAACCCTCCATCCTGCTTCTGAACAAGGATGAAAGGCTCAACCCTTTAATGCTGAGTTAATGAAGTTAATACAGAATAAACACAAAGAATGCTTAAATTCAGAGAAGTTTAATAGTGTTCAGGATCAGCACGCCTCAGATTAAAGACATCTTTCTAGCATCTGCTGATAGGAAATAATACTGAAAGCAGGCCTAACAATGATCCAACTATCACAGAAATGTAGAAGACAAAATGTGTAACATCTTAATGCCAGCTGAACATCAAAAAGGGACAAAAGTCAACATTTAAAACCTCCGAGTGTTGAACGTTTCTCCCTCCAAAGACTCGGCTCAGTCCTTCTGTGCGCTCAGCCAGTTACTGAGGCAGACTATCCTGTTCACCTCCTCTGAGGACAAAGACGCACGCTTCTTTTCAGTGACGTCACCTGAGAGTGAGAATAAGGCTCTCACAGGGCACTGTGGTTGCAGGGGTTGACAGGTACTTGCGTGCAATAGTGCCAGCCTGGCATGGCTCCCTCTCTCTTTGACCACCACTGTAGAGGACACCTCCTATGTCAATTTTGGGCTCTGCTTTGTACCGATCCAGACAGCGGCCGATGGAGTCTTCCTCCTCCTCTGTATCTGAATCTGAAGAGCCCAGGAGGAAGATGGACATCTTGCTCTTCTTTGGTGACGGTTCCTCTTTTATCTGGACAGATGGTTGTTGTGCTTGTGTCTCTGCCATGAGAAGGTCATGTACCAGAGTCCACACCTCTCGTCTTTCATCTTTGGGAAGACACTTGAGGTCTTTAAACCTGGGATCAAGGGCAGTAGCGATCTTCAGCCATGTGAGATTGCTGCTGGCCCTCCGCTGAGCTAGGTCTGTGGTAAAAACCATCTTAAAGTTCACAACGTAGACTGGGTCATCATCCAAGGGCTCCATGACCCAGAACAAATGACGCAAGGCTGGCAGCACCATGGAACAGGAGACATAGCGCTCTCCCCCCAGCAGCTCGGTCACATATCTGCAACAGAAAGAACAAGTGTGTATTTTTCTACTAATCGCACAGAGACAAACACACATACCACAATATGTCAGCAAGTGATCCTCTAATTGAAAAGTATTGCAGTTACCTCACTCACTGTTAGCACTGTGTGCTGTGGGTTGGAAAATAGAAGCAAGAGCTGGGTGGGAGGGGAGAGAGCTTCACCCTGCAAAGCTTTCCCGTGTGTTGTAGGCTAACACGGAGACAGAAAACCAGTCCCCTGTAAAACCCCATCTATAATCACCTATCAACATCACATTAACTGTGTCAATCAACATCATTTCATTGAGATCACAAGCATACATTTGAATTGTGGGAGAAAATACAAACTGCACAGAATCCCAACCAGGAAGTTTGAATCCCGAACCTTCATTCAGTGAGGAAACAGCTCTAACCACTGCACCACCTGATCTCAGCCCAAACACTACAGAGGCAACTATGCTGAAACACAATCGCACAGAAACAAACACACAGGAGTGTTCTTGAAGACAGAGCTGGAACGTAGACGCGCACAAACGAGAAACAGAGTGATTTACCTGCAAGGTTCCAGCAGCTCCTCCAGCTTCTGCAGTCTGTCGAGCTCCTGCTCAGTCAGCATGGTCACCGTGCTGCTTTGCTGAGCCAGGATGGAGGTGAGCACGGATTTGTTTCTCTGGATCTGCTTGATCATCTCCAGGGTGGAGTTCCATCTAGTCTGAGCATCCTGAACCAGTGCTTCCGTGTCATGTCCATGTGCAGCTTGCTGTGCATTTAATTCCTGAGCGTTCGCCGGACTATCCTCAAAATGTCCAACAATCTCGCGACATTTGGCCAGAACTCTTTCAAAGCCGCTGTCGTTCAGAGCAACTGTGATGGCACTGTGCAGAATGTGGGCCGTGCAGGGCATGTGTTCAAACGGAAGCAGGCTGGCCACATCGACCATGTTGCCATACAGCCACGCACTGTCGGTGCCGAGCGTGGTTAGCTTGTCCCCGATTTTCCACTCGTTTGCAACACTCAGGAAATGGTCAGCATAGTGTCTCTCTGCAGTTTTACTCACCGCTAGTGCAAACGACTGTAGAGCCCAGTCGTTATCAATAAAGTGCGCTGTGACGGCGCAGTAGTTATCGCTGTCCACCGACGTCCAGTGGTCTCCGGTGAGGGCGACGTTCATTGCTCCCAGGAGCGTGGTGTGCCGCTGAGCCCTCTGCTCCTCGTACACAGCGCGCAGTCTCGACACAATGGTTTCTGCTGAGGGCGGATTGTAGCACACGTCTCCCGATGCAGCGCGAAGGACTTCTTTCAGTCCGTCATCTTCTACCATGCTCGCTGGTCGGCAGCTTTTAGCTATCCAAACAACCAAGGCGCTGGTCAACTTTTCACTCACTTCTTCTGTTTTTAGCCCACGATAGTCCTGCGATTCAGCCGGGTGCTTGGCTCTCAGGTGATACCCCAGAGACGAATTGCTTCTGTGGTACCTGAACTCAGCTTCGCAAATCGTGCACGTTACTCTCGTTTTGTCCAACACGCCGTTGGGCAACTTCTTGAAGTAAAACTTTCCGCCCAAAGGTCCGTCCTTCTCCATGCTCGCGCCTGTTAGCTACAGTAGCATGGCAACGCTTCTTCTTCTTCTAATCATTTCCGGCAGGCCAAAGGCCAACATAGCACAGTGCTGCCCCCTAATGCTGAGCTGCTGAACACAGGAATATTTGGATTTCCTTCTTTTTCTCTGCTCATGTTCAACTTGTCTGATTCAAGCTGGGAATATTTATTAGAAACAAAGTGAATAATATTATTTTATTATCACGTTGATGCAGCACATGGTTCAGTTAGCTTTGTATAAACACGTGTTAGAAATGTTCTTCAATCAGCTCTTTTTACTCTCATTTCACAGCCACTACTTTTTACTTTTACTTGAGTAAAGAAGTTGAAACAGTACTTGGAGTATTTTTAACAGTAGTACTTCTACTTCAGTACACACTGTGTGTACTTTTACCACCTGTGTCTGAGACCTCCTTCAGGGTCCACCTGAAGCTCTCAGTCTGCTGTGGAAAAAGGAAATCCAGGTGAGTTTCTCCTGATCACCTGAGGCCGTCATTACTGTGTGAACCCACACACCACTCCTCACTCCTCCCACCCGCTGCACACAGTCACTGAGTACAGACCGGCTGATTCCTGTAAAGGGAGAGGCAGGAAGAGGCGGAGCAACACCTGAAAAACAAGAAGCTCAACGTCATTTTGCAGAAGTGAAAGTGTGAGAGAGCAGCAGCAGAGCTGCAGTCGAGTCCTGTTTGTCTCTAAAAGAAGATTCACTGGAGTCCATCAGGTTCCTCTCAGCAACAGTGGTGAGTGCAGCTGATCACACTTCCTGCTTCTACACAAATCTTCACTCTGTTCACTTCATCAGGACTCATCACAGTCACACTGGATCCATAGAAATCTGCTCATGTAACCACAGATCCACTGTAGGAGCATCGAGCTGCTGCTTCAGTCTCACTGTGGCTCTGCTCAGGACTGTGGACTCAGGCTGTGCTCTGGACTTCAGACTGACTCCACACTTCCTGGTTATTCATCACTTCCTGTTCCTCTTAGATTGATTCTGGATCTGATTGATCATAAGGATTACAGACGTGAAAACACCTATTTATTCTTTATTGATATAAAGCCTTTGATACTGTAAACCAGCAGATTTTGGTCAGTACTTCAAAAAGTCATTCACACATTTTACAAAGATTATCTGACTTAGTGTATCCTGTAAGAGTCACAGATGTTCCTCAATCATTCAGAAAACAGTCGATGCTGCACTTTATAACTTTGTGTGGAAACATGAATCTCATTATTTAAACAGATGTGTTTGAATCATCCTGATAATCAGGCTTTAAACATGTCAGAGTTCCACACATCAGCTGTGATATTCAAGCTGACCTGGATCAAACATGTCATCAGACACAAACATAGATGATGCTGTTTAATCCCAAAGCTTATTTAAACAAACTGGAGGACAGAATTCCTCCTTAAATGGGATTTTGATCAAATCCACTGGTCTCATTTTCACACACAGGCTTTATCATGGTGGCTTCTTCTCTACTAACATCAATCTTTGATTTGGACAAATTGTCACGTATAACTTTTAGTGAGATATCAGTATGTAACATCTTGTTGTACATTTTCTGTCACATCGTCATTAATCACACAAAGTCTTCATGTTCCAACAGGTCGGAGTCATCATCATCATTTGTCACGGCTATGTATGCACCAACAGTGGACAATATTATGCCAATAATCATGAGTTTTAGACATGGCAGTATACATGTTACAAAGACACAAAATAAAAGTAAAAGTATCCCAACTCCAATGAGTGGTCTTTTTAGCACCTGTAGCCAGGAGCCAGTGTAAAGCCAAGAAAACCAGTTGCTTAGTTTGTGGCTGTGGTGCATTTTGTATAGCTTCTTTTCTTTTGTTTAGTAGTTTTCTTCCTTCACTTGAGAGGGTGTGGCCTAAGTATGTTACTTCAGGTCTCCATAATTGGAGTTTATTCAGAGACACTTTGTGGACTTGCTCAGCCAGGTGACGCAGCACAACCATAGTATTCTGTTTACACCCTTCCTCTGTGTGGCCAGTCACTAAAATATCATCTACATAAAGTAGAAACTGTCCTTCTGCTGGCAGAGGGCAGGACATCATTGATTTCTTTAAAGCTTCAGCATAGAGAGTGGCTGTTTTGAAATCCCTGAGGTAACCTAGTATAGGTGTATCTCTGTCCCTCAAATGTGAAGCCAAACAGATATTGTGAGTTAGGATGTAAAGGCACTGAGAAAAAGGCGTTTGATAAATCTATCACTGAGAACCATTGTTCTTTTGGAGTGACTTGATTCAGTATAGTGTGAGGATTTGCTACTACTTGTGGTATCATTTCCATAATTTCATTTATTGCTCGCAGATCATGTACCAAACGATACTTTCCAGTATTAGCCTTCTTGACTGGGAAGATTGGAGTATTGCAGGTAGCAGGTTAGTTTTTATTAGAATTCCTGCTTTTTCCATGTCTTTTATCACTGGCTTAATCCCTTCTATTGCTTCCTTAGATAAGGGATACTGTGGTTTAATGGGCCTGTGGGATGAAATAGTCTGTACTTTTACCGAATCTGCGTTTTTTATTAATCCCACATCAGTTGGACCATCCGACCACAGTGTAGAAGGCAGACTTTTAAGTGCTGGCTCTTCTTCCAGCGAGAGAATTTCTCATTCTTGTGTGCTGTCGTGCAAATGAGTGTTGGGTGTCGTTTTTATCACCCAGCCAGTATATCTCATGCACCCTGTTCTTTTACCCTGTGCCCAACCCTCTTCTTCTGTAGGCGTATATTTATCATTTTCTACCTTTTGCAGGATTGTACCTAATTGATACCATTGTGTATCTGCTAACATTATTTCCGCTGTCATACCTGTTTCTGTAGGGATGACTCCTATCCCTAATTTTGTCATTGCATCTCTTCCTAGTAAGTTCACTGGGCAGGTTGGGTCTATGATACATGGCATGTTACAGGAGCGTTGACTGGGTTTATGCAAAAATGTCAGTGGCATTGTTAGTGGCTGGGTTTTTACATGCCCTGATGCTGTTTTCACCATTACTACTTCTCTAGAAAAGGTTGTGCG